>NC_041396.2:142987162-143022162 GCF_900747795.2 Erpetoichthys calabaricus
TTGATTAAGTTGCCAGGAACACAACAAATATCCACCTGTTCCAAGCTTTGGCAACATAACTTCTGGAGCAAGCCTCGATGGATCACACAGAGATTACTACCTGAGTCCAATAATGCAAACACCTTTTGTCCAAGAAGGCCCACGGAGACATGAAAATAGTCTTTTCTCTCTATCTTGAACAGAACCTCTGCGTAACACACCCTAGCCAAGCTGATCTCCATGGATTAAGTTGGTAAGAAACTGCATTCTATTGCAATTAGGCCAGCCTTCCTTCAACAAAAGCATCTCCACTAACTCAAACCTGTGGAGTTCCTTTGCAGTGTCTTCTGCCTAGAATGCTGGACTTGCTTTTATTTATTTATTTGTTCACTTGCATAGTACAATATATATATACACACTTGTATACAGTATTTATGTGCATATATAAATAGATATATAATGTTGTGTACTGTGCATATTTATTGGATGTATAAAGTATGATTTTTTTGCATTTATTATAACAGTTTATTGCACCAGCTTTATTACTGGAATTGTATTTCATGAGAATGCATTGACCTAAATTTGTTTGTTTATATTTCAGGAAATGGAAAGAACAGTTCAAACTTTTGAGACATTCCTGTGATTATTTTTGAGGAAAAAAACAGGTTGATCCTGACAGAAACTCTTTGAAGAAGGGAGACCATTCTTCTGAGCCATTTATTTCTTGACTGCGGAGCTTGTGTAGACTTAAAATGCTCCCTTTTGTGATATCCCCCTCCCCACCCCACAGGTTTTTATTTACCTTTTTTTTTTTTTTTTTTTTGTTCATTTTTTTCTTATGGTGATTTGGTGCTATTGTCTCAGGTACCTGGAACCAACCAGCCTACAGAACCAAACAGACATGCTTTTAAAAAGGTGTCCATGTCCACTCATGCCAATGCTGTTTGATACTGGTGCTATTCACTTTAAACCGCTGCTCCTGGTTTCATCTACAATGATACAAATAAAACAACTATATTTGGCTGCCACCGGAAGGTATGAGAAAAGGCAAATGAGGAAAACCTGCAAAGCAACTTCTGCATTGGTGAAGCAACAATGTTCCCCCTTTCCCAGATACTTGTATAAATGAATCCTTGAAACAAGACATCAGCTAAAACTCAAGGGTGCTTTGGAGTTGTATGATAGCTTTTTATCCGCATGTCATTTATTTATATGTGTAATAACTCCCTCAGGAGAGCAAAGTATGTCAGTTTTTAAAAAAGTAGGAATTTTCAGCAACCATAATAAGGTGTCTCTTTTGCCAGTTTGGCTTTAGATCCTTGTTGTATTGTGGATCATATGAAATGGAAATACTTTGAGTTTTTGAATAGCACTTTTAGCTCTGGGCTAGTAAATACAAGATGTTTGTCACATCCTAGAGCTGCTTGCAGGTGTATGTAATGTGCATAAAAAACACACAAAATGTTATTACTTTTTGTGTGTAAGTTTTGTGTGGTAGTTTTGACATTGCTGTCTTTTGAGAAATTTTGTCAAAACATGAAGCCAAATGTCAACTGAATAAGCCCAAAACAGGTTTAGCAGTAGATTCTGGAAAAGGGGGAGAAAATGCTTTTGTTATCAGAAGGTGTAATGGTAGCTTTCTGCAGGGAGTTGCATTATTTCTTGTATGCTTTTTGATTTTATTTCCATTCACTGCAATGAGGAGAAAGAAACAGAACATATATGCTACATCTGTATGAATTTTTGTCTTGTGCACCACACCTCACAGCAGGCTAGCATGACAGGTTTAAATACATTTAAATAGAATTCCTTTCCTGTGGTTTGCACTGCCTAGCATGTGCCTTATTAAATCATAAATAGAAACAAATGAAATGTAACTGTTGAGTTATCTCTTGGCTGAAGTATGTTTATGGTAATATCACTCACTGTGGTGCGCTTTGTGTCTAAATAGTTTTTCTTGTTCAGTGTTTTTTTTTTTTCCAGCTGGACGTTTTTGTACTGTCTTGCTTGAACTAAGAGCATTAATTGTGGATTTTCGTTGTATTTTCTCCCAAGCGTAACTGAAACAAATCTGCAGAAGAACAGAGATTATCAGCTTTTTAACATGTTGTTTGTATTTTTTTCTTGTGTAGTAACTCCTCTTGTTCTAGTATATATTTGTTAGAAAAAATGTGCCAATGTCGTCTTGTTCCTGATGTTTTACAGTACATGGCCATTCTAGGCAGTGTTGTCAGTGGTTAGACTTGAGCTTTAGAGTTTTTTTTGTTGTTTTTGTAGAAGTAGTCAACACCCCTACGCTTCAGTATATCTCAATTTACTATAGCATTTGGTCCAATCAGATATGCAACATCTTTCTCTAAAGAATGATGAATTGACTTCTGCAGAGATGATACAGTGCTACCTCAGCTTTTTTTTCCCTTATATAATTAGCATTTTGTTTGCTTTGAAACTCAGTCCCCATCTGTTTACTAGTACCAATGGTGTCGATTTCTTTAATGTTTTCTGAAGTTTACATACTATTTAGTTAAGGTACTAGGACAAACTGGTTATCCTGGGCTATATTTCTTTGACAGCTACAGTGATCCAGTGTAACTATTTATCTTCAGCTGTAAGCAAAGAAGAAAAAAAATTTTTTTTCCTTCTTGACTTTATTATATAAGAACAAGAGATACTTTTTGAATCTATTACACAATGCAGATATCTAAATTCTGTGTTGTATGTTATTTTGCCACTTACTCAAAAGTACTTTATTAAGATGAGATTGAAGTGGCATAAAATAAGACTGTAAAAATATTGATATTTAGAATTGACATGTTTTTTTCCTAATGTTACCATTATTTCAAAAGTGAGTTTTAATGTCACAAAACTAACAGAAAAAAGATTTTGTACCTTTAAAAA
The DNA here is from genome assembly GCF_900747795.2 of Erpetoichthys calabaricus. Lineage (NCBI taxonomy): Eukaryota > Metazoa > Chordata > Cladistia > Polypteriformes > Polypteridae > Erpetoichthys > Erpetoichthys calabaricus. Next base: position 142,990,040 of record NC_041396.2, read on the forward strand.
GTTTTTGGAATGTTGCTATTTTTTGTTGATTACATTGTAGCAAACTTTTATAGCAAGTTTCTCAACATAGTTTTTACACATCTCAGGTTCTTGCTGCAGTCATTTTAAAATTAATTTTATTACTTCCACAAGCTAACAAAACTTGTAGGAATCTCATTTACAGCTACACCTTGCTTTTTAGTTTTAGACATACTGTATACAGATGGCGGGAGGATGGGGAATAGTGCATAACAATCTATTGGTGGCCTTTTTATAAACAGAAAGGCTCTTTTAAATAAACCACAGAAGAATAATTTTGAACTGCCGTGCTTACACTTCTAAATGTATACATCTGCAAACCCATTTAAGGGCCATTAAATGTTGCAATGATGAACCTCAGATGTGTAGTCTTCATTTACCAGATGCGTGTGGTGCTTTTGAGGCCTTACCTTAGGTTCAAGAAAATACAAATACACTTATCACTGCTTAGCCTGGTTCATAAACTAAGCTTTGGTGCTTTATACAAATATCACATTTTGCCAGACTGTATAGATTTCATCAGAAGTGAAAATGAACTGTATTGGGTGGTTTCAAAGCTGCACCTCCACCACCTCGCCATCTCACTTTTGTAACAACTGTGTAAGAAATAGTGGCACTACCACACTCCTTAGCACATTAAATATCTTGACAATTTGCTACTGGCTCTTATTTTCCCCTTTTAATTGATAGTCATGACACTGCAAGTGCTGGGGTAATTGACAAAAGTGGCTGAGGGTGGGAATGCCTCTTCATGAATTTAAACTGCACATTATTGAACTAGAAAAAGTCTTTTACTCCCAAGATACTAGTCCTTACTTTTAGAAGACTTGGTTTTCATCCTTATGTTTTCTACTAAAATATTGTTTTTTAGTAACAAGTCAAAATTCATAATCAAAATGCTTTTGAGTATATTGGGAGAGTTCTCCACTTTTTTATTTTTTATTTTTTTCAATTGTAGCTGTAGAAGGACTTTATTGATGTTTATTCGGGTTTTGAGGGATGTTTTTTTTTTGTTTTTTTTTTTGTTGTTTTTGGTTGTAGCTTTTCAATTTTAATGTTCTTTTCTGTTTGGAAAGGATTATTCCAAATTGTATTTAACATATTTGACTTAGTATAAGTTATTTTGAATTTTGAACATTTACTGTAATTTTCAAAACTGCTGTGAAATACTTGAATAAAGATGAAAATTGTGTTAATTAGTCTGTCCTTCCATATTCAGCACATAACAGTACACAGGTGTGGTTTACTACTAGTGTTTCAATAAACAGCTTTGAGATTTTTTGCCTTATCTGTTTATTACAGAATTCCTCTTGGTAAACAAAACTCTAGTAACCTAATTGATGTTTTTCAAGCAGTTGAAAAAAACATCAGACTTTGGTTTATTTATTGTGTGATGTATAAAATCTGTCTGTTTCTGTATTGAGTAGTAGTCTACAGATTTTCACTCATAACTGCAGTTTTCTGCTGCTTTAGATTTACAGGTTGTCATTGGTTAAGCTAATTGCAGAAAGACTGGATAAAAAAGTGAGTATCATGGATTCTTTATTTTCATACTCCTACAAAAAATAAAGCTTACACTCTGTAAACACAAAATTTGCACCACTAATAACTATTTTTAATAAAAAAAAAGTTAAGGAGTAAATGTATAAAGTGATCACTGGTATTTCATATATGCAGTAGAGAATAGTGTTCATGTGGCTGTTTTTAAGAAGGAAGATATGGTTTTATTTGTTTTGAATTTCAGTTTATTCTTTGATTTGTGCAGAGTTTGGAATTCTGCCTCACTACTCCAGAGTGCTGAGTTCATCTAATGTCTGTATGGAGATTTTTTTTTGTGCTTCTGATTGTTGGCTCTGAATTAGCTCTGCGTGAGTGTGTCTGCCACTATCATGCCCAGGGCTGGAATAGGCATCTGCCTGACCCTGAACTGAGTAAACACCTCAGAAAGTGGATGTCTTGATACATTGACACAAAATATTCTATTCTGCTGTTGGAAACAGCTGTCATTAACATAGCAACTGCTTTATGATCTCTTCAGAAGTGGCCTCTGATTGTGGAATTTTTCACATAATGGATGTTTTTGTTGGCAGCTTTACTCTGATAATAAAGAGTTGAAATCTGTGAGGTTTATATTGAACAGCGCTGGCTGTGTTCATTCAGATAACCAATTCTTTGGGTACATTAAACTAGGGGACACTTCTTCACTCGTGTAGCTTTGTTCATTAGGTAAATGAAATCAATTAGTATATGTCATTTGTTCATTCAGATGCCCTTAACCTAATATTAGATTTTGGTTGATGATTTGGAAATGATTTGTCAAAAAATTTACAGTAACAGAAGAAATCCAGAAAAGGGCAAATGCTTTTCGTGACACTCTGTGGTCATAAATGTAATATGTACAGTATAAAAAACTAAATATGTATAGAAAGGCAAATAGTCATGGGTTAGTTTTTTATGATGTTTTGGGACACTTGCATAATATCTTCAAAAAATAATTTTGTGCACTATCATTGGTGTAGGTTCTACCTTTTTGCTTAAAGGTTAAGAGTAAGATGCCACATGATAGAGAAGAGCTGAGCAGGGAACAGAAAAATGGAGAGGGTTATTGAGGATGGCTGCACGTTTTAGGGAAGTATTTGAACATGTCAGGAACTTTAAAAGTTACATTTTAGCACAAAAGAAAGGAACGTCCTTTGCGGACTCCAAAGAGTTTAAGGCAATGTTTGCTGTTGCTCTTTAATTGATCCTAGATCTGGAAAGAGAATGAGAGGTACATTTAACATAATAGAGTGCCAGCAGCAAACTATTCCTTAGATGGAAAGAAACTTGATTTGAATAGGAAACGGCTTTTAAAAAGCAAGCTCACAAGCTATAATATCAAATATTTTGGATCCTTCAGAATCTGCCATTTCCATCCATCCATTTTCCAACCCACTGAATCCAAACACAGGGTCACAGGGGTCTGCTGGAGCCAATCCCAGCCAACACAGGGCACAAGGCAGGGAACCCATCCTGGGCAGGGTGCCAACCCACCGCAGGACACACACAAACACACCCACACACCAAGCACACACTAGGGCCAATTTAGAATCGCCAATCCACCTAACCTGCATGTCTTTGGACTGTGGGAGGAAACCGGAGCGCCCAGAGGAAACCCACGCAGGCACGGGGAGAACATGCAAACTCCGCGCAGGGAAGACCCGGGAAGCGAACCCAGGTCTCCTAACTGCGAGGCAGCAGCGCTACCACTGCGCCACCGTGCCGCCCGAATCTGCCATTTCCATTCACCAATTCTAATTTGCTAACAAAGAATGTGTTTGAACCTGATTGAGCAGCAGCAAGAAGTTTAACTAAAAAGAGAGAAAATCTGAGCATATCTCACTGATCTGAGCATCGTTGCACTGGCTGTCTGTGTTTTTTAAGATTGATTTTAAAATCAATATGAGGCTTTAAACAATTTTTATTGTTTTGGAGTGCTTGTTCCCCAATTGTTATCTTAGATTCCCGTAATACTTCCATGCTCAGTATTCAGAGAGTGAAGCAAAAAAGAACAGGAGAGCTGGGGATCTGTTTGTATGCACCAAACATCTGTAATATTTTACCACTAGATATGTACATGTATGCCGGATCAGTGCAGTTGAACACTTCAAAAAATGTCTAAAAACCAATTTCTTTAATCTGGCTTTCTTGATCACTTACTTAAATTAATTGCATCACTAGCATTCCTTAATGCTTAGGAGAAAAGTAATTGGACCTTTTCATTACATGTTCAGTAATTGTTTTATAGACTGGTCACCAATCTGTAGGTCTGTGTTTCTCCCACCCCAATTGTACTTTGTGGTGCCCCCCTAGTCTTAAGTATGCTCAAGGCACCTGAGATACTGGGAAGATGAAGAGAGAGAGAGCAACAAGAGTATCCTGTTAAGGGTGTCACATCAATGCATTGTAGAATGCCCAGGGGGATCTGGGTGGGCTTTTGGCCTTGTACCCCTACAGGCTTATTTTTCCCAACATCCTGCCAACCTGAACCTGGCCACCCTGTTCTTAAGCTGGGCATTCTGACTCTCTCCTGTTATAATTAAGTGTTCTTTAGTTTTTACTTTATTTTGTAATTCTATTCAGCCATTATTAGTGCACTCTGAGCTTCATTCATGTAGCCTTTATATAAACAAATGTTGCTGAGCCTCATGACGGGTAATGGGATTTGTTGTTGCACTAATAGTGTACTGCTGGAGACTCATCTCAGTTTACAGATTTGCACTGTGGTAGCAGACAGAGGTCAGCCACACACCAGTGACGTCTGGATTACAATGGCCCTCTGAAGCCGCTTCTCTGCAACTGTCGCTAAAAGAGAACCCTGGGCCTGTATGACTTCTGAACAGTGCAAGGCCATTGCCAGCCCTGGCTGTAAAGTCTGCTTGGTTTAGACCCCAGAAAAAAATAGGAGTTGGAAACATCGCTCAGCAGATCCACATGGACTTGCATTAATAGACGAAACTCTCTTCGTAGCCTACAGCCACATTTCATGGTGCAATTTGAAAATGTCTCCTGAACAAGGCAGCAGTTTGGATGAGTAAAGACTAAAAGGCTCTTTAACATTAGTGGTGAATGGAAACCATTTAAAAGAGAAAGGAGCTTGAGCAAACACAACCACCTCACGTCAGGGAAATTGAATGTCCTGCAGAAAGCATGAAGCAGAAGAGAGATTTAGGAAAAGGAAAAAACGTGAAAAGAAAAAGGGGGGAGGCATTTATCACAAAAACTGAATTATCTTCCAGAGGTAAATGCATTTTCTGTATCTTTTTAAAATTTACATCTACATATGCAAAATGTCTACAGTTATGCCATTCCGTTTAATGTAAAATGCCACGTATGTCCATGTGCATGTCTGAAATTAAGACAGAGGATGAAATTAATGTTTATGAAAACAAATAAAAAAAGCTCTGCCAGAAATGATCAGGTATTACTGTTGTGTGTTTGGTGCCAGCATTGTGTTCATTGCCTTGCATTATTTGTTCAACCATCAAGATCGCAAAAAAATAATTATGCTAAAGTTGGCTTAAATTTATGGAAAATACTTCAAATCCAGCTGAGTGCAGAAAGTAAAACACTGTTGGTTTGTGCAGTAAAGTTGATGATCTTTAGAGATGCAGTGACACGAGTCAAGACTCATTTCTATTCTCTTGCATTCCGTGACCTTCAGTAATACTGATGGTTTCCTCTTTGTGATTATATAACATTATTTCTATTTTTTATGTATATAACATTACTTCTATTTATTACGTATTTTATTTTTTTTTGTTCATATATTTTATTTCTATTTATGTTTTATGTTAATTGTTTTGTTTTTCTTTTATTCTATTATTGTAAAGCACTTTGGCCACAGCATTACTGTGTTGTTTTAAATGTGCTATATAAATAAATTGACATTGAGTCAACATTTTTAAGTTGTTAAGTGTGAGCACAGAATGAAACCGTGGATCCCAGGATGCAGTGGCGGAATTGATGACTAAATTTGAAGTGGCCAGTGGCCAACAGGGCATGAAGGATATGTCCAATTCCTGATTATGTTCATAGCTGAATAAGATAACTTTCAGCTAAGGTCCTGTGAAAGTTTTTCTAGTTTTTTGCCACAATAATAGCTGGTGTACCGTAGCTGCATGCATTATTAAAACGGAAATATAAAACACCTGAGGATTACTGATTTCCACACTAGATTACAGCTTACAATTAAGAATTTAATAAGAACATAAATTAATTAACACATAAATATCAGTAGATGATTTCAGTGCTATATTGAATTTGCCATAAAACTTTTTAGAAAAGCAGTGTTGTGATTGAAAACACAGAGTCAGGAGATATCTGCACATTGCCCTTTATGAAAGTCTAAAATATATACAGGGTATATCAGCATTATTAATGATGGTGTAGGCCAGAAGAAATATGATAAAGTAGTGTACAATTCTGTGTTTTTTGTATATTTTTTTTTCAATTTACAGGATACATTCGATATTTTTCAAGTCAGTTATTGGTATATAATAATGGTATTTAAGCATTTTCCACATGACATTATGCTCCAAAGTCCAGCTAGCTGTGCATGTGTGTAGATATATATATAAAATAGAGAGAGAGAGAGAGAGAGAGATACGGTTAGGTTTGGACAGAGACAACTTTTTTCTAATTTTGGTTCTGTACATTACCACAATGAATTTTAAATGAAACAACTCAGATGCAGTTGAAGTGCAGACTTTCAGCTTTAATTCAGTGGGGTGAACAAAACGATTGCATAAAAATGTGAGGCAACTAAAGCATTTTTTTTAACACAATCCCTTCATTTCAGGGGCTCAAAAGTAAAATTAGAAAAAAGTTGTCTCTGTCCAAATATTTATGGACCTAACTGTATATATAGATTTATATTGTCATAGATGGCCGGGACACCTCTGCTATGGAAGGACCGTGGGAGCCAGTGTGGACAAAACACTACCTCCCCCGAAACACTAGATGGCAGACGTACCTCAGACTCCCACAGGGCTTCATGGGAGAAGGAGTCTGATACAGCCCTGCTGGGATCCCAGGGTGTCGCCAGGGGGCACTGCAGCTGTTCCTGCCGTAATGAGCACCTGAAGCACTTCCAGGTGCCTTATATAAGGGGCCAGTGGACAGCACTCAGTGAGCCAGAGTTGGGTGGAAGGTGGACAAAGCTTGCTGTGGAGGAGTAAAGAGAGAGAAGAATTGTTAGTATTGTGTGCTTTTGTGTTTGTGAGACTGAGTTGTGCCTGTAAAGAACGGGGAAGGCGTTTCCCATGTGGTGAAGAAAAAAAATAAAAACATCTTTGTTTTTATCAGTGTGCCTCTAGCGTCTGTCTGTTGTTGGGTTGGGTGGCTGGGACACCCCCTAGAGCTATCTATCTAGACATATAGATAGATAGTTTTTTTTGTTTATTTATTTTAAATCTTTCCTGCCCTGGCATTTTTACATTTGAGTTAACAGGGCATTGGTATAACTGCAAAACAGAAGCCATTAAAACTTGCCAATTATAATAATAATAATAATGCCCATTTTTTCAAGCTAAGATAGTTGTCAAATATTTATTTGCACATTATAAAATAGCTTATGCATGTAATTTTTGAACAAAAAAAAAAACTCCAGTATTATGAGATAATTTTAAAAGAAAACCAGCTGTGTGTGCTACTTCTGCATTTGGCCTTTCATCCCCGGGCGAGTGGTTCCTTCCAAATCACAGTAAATGCCATGTGGCTGGTTCTGTTTTGATTGACTTTTGTATTTATGTGAGAACTTGCACAAGTGAATAGAAAACCTATGCTTACCTCGAGAAAAATAGCACCAGGAATACAGTATATGATAAAATGTCTATTTCCAGATCCCTTTCATTGTCGCAAACATGCATAAAAAAACGCAGAAGTAATTTTTTTTCTTTAATCAAAACTCAAACAAAATGTTTTTTTTTGTTTTATATATATATATATATATATATATATATATATATATATATAATAATTTTTCCAGTGGTGCTTCATGCCCTATTGCCTCCATTGAAAAGTGCCAGTGTGGGCAATATATTTTTTTAATTTATAGAAATCAATAGACGTAGGAACCTAATTTTGCATTGTGTATGCATATACAGGTATGGCAAATGTATGTAGAAATAATGGACTTAAAGAAATACTCAACTTCTCCTTAAAGGCTCCTGTGAGGAGTTATAATATAGTTGGGTATTGTCAGTGCTGGCACTACACCAATGCAGTTCCATCATGGCAGCTTCTACATTTCATGCTGTGTCTACAAGTTATGTGGATTTCCATTTGTAATGTCACACATTCCCATTTCATTTTGCTCACATGCATTTCTGGCCAGAGATTTAGGAGAGCCATGAGTTTGCTGTTTGTTTGCTGAGCAAGCTGCACAGAAAGTAATCAAAGATGAACTTGAACTGTTTTATGTGTAAATAAACAATAATGAAATGAGGTGAGAAGCTGAATTTTAGTTCCACAACTCATCAAATTTAGATAACAAGGTCATTTGTAAATTGTTCCACTTTGGAGCTATTCACTTGGAGGTGAGGTCATGTAAAATTTCCCACTTGTACTTAATAGATTTCTAATCGTATGTGAATGGATATTTAGAATATGGTTAACACGGGCATTTAGCAGTGTATAAGAGAGGAATTTCAGGGCACTGGTGGTTTTACAGTACTCTGGGTTATTATGAATTTAAGCAAAGCACACACCTCTGTTCACAGAAGCCTTTGGGTTCTCATAAACAGTAAAAGAAAGTAAAGAAAACCCAGAAGGAGGTCTGGAGATCTACCCCGTAAACTTGGAAAAATAAGCAAATGAAAATAGTAGAACAAGTAGTCTTTTTGAGGCCGAGTCCAAATATGGACTGATTTTAAATACAAAGAAATGGCAGTTTTATAGAGGGTAGGCAGGAGGAGGGTGTGTTTTGTGTATTGAACCAGGAAGTGAGGTCAGGCGGGCTTTCCCTATGAGGATCTGTAGAGGAAGGAGAACAGGTGTTAGTGCACCCTGCCTACCCCTTAGTCCGGCCCATCGACTGCCTGCCATGCGCATGAGTGTGATGACAACTGTTAATGGAAAAAGTGGGTTGACAAAATGATTGGGTGCATAATATAATGGATGAATAGGCTTAAATTGCAAACTTGAATTATAATTATATAGAACCAATACCAATTGATCAAATCAGAATGTTTTTGTTTTTCAGATCATTGGCTAGTGAAGTTTAATACTCAATTTTTAAATTTTGGTTATAATGACGTGTCATTATACACATTTAAGTGTTTTAACACTTAAATTACTAACCTTTGTATTTTCAAAAATTCATGCAAAATACCAATTAGATGAATTAATTTTGTTTCTTTAATTTAATACATGTAACAAAAGTTATTGAATAATTATTTTTTTTGAATCCAAATATGCATTTGACCAGAAAATTAACTGCTGTGTAAGGAACAACTATATTACAGTGCCATGATTATTAAAAGGTAATGTTACTGATTTTCTGTGTTAATGTAGCCTATTATAAATACACTGTGTATACAGTAATCCCTCCTCCATCGTGGGGGTTGCGTTCCAGAGCCACCCGCGAAATAAGAAAATCCGTGAAGTACAAACCATATGTTTATATGGTTATTTTTATATTGTCATGCTTGGGTCACAGATTTGTGCAGAAACACAGGAGGTTGTAGAGAGACAGGAACGTTATTCAAACACTGCAAACAAACATTTGTCTCTTTTTCAAAAGTTTAAACTGTGCTCCATGACAAGACAGAGATGACAGTTCCGTCTCACAATTAAAAGAATGCAAACATATCTTCCTCTTCAAAGGAGTCAGGAGCAGAGACTGTCATAAAGGCAGAGGAAAATCAATAGGGCTGTTTGGCTTTTAAGTATGCGAAGCACCGCGGCACAAAGCTGTTGAAGGCGGCAGCTAAACCCCCTCCGTCAAGAGCACAGAAAGAGAGAGAGAGAGAGACAGAGTTTGTTTTTCAGTCAAAAATCAATACGTGCCCTTTGAGCTTTTAAGTATGCGAAGCACCATGCAGCATGTCGCTTCAGGAAGCAGCTGCACAAAAGATAGCAACGTGAAGATAATCTTTCAGCATTTTTAGACGAGCGTCCGTATTGTCTAGGTGTGTGAACAGCCCCCCTGCTCAATCCCCCTACGTCAGGATCAGAGAAAGTCAGCGCAAGAGAAAGAGAAAAGTAAGCTGGGTAGCTTCTCAGCCATCTGCCAATAGCGTCCCTTGTATGAAATCAACTGGGCAAACCAACTGAGGAAGCATGTACCAGAAATTAAAAGACCCATTGTCCGCAGAAATCCGCGAACCAGCAAAAAATCCGCGATATATATTTAAATATGCTTACATATAAAATCCGCGATGGAGTGAAGCCGCGAAAGGCGAAGCGCGATATAGCGAGGGATCACTGTACGCCATTTATATTGTATGTGAGGTTGTGCCGGGTTGACGGAGTGGTTAGTGCTCGTCTGTCTTGACTGTTCACAGGAGCTTTCTTCTGTTTCATTGTAGGTAACCTACAAAGCTGCATACTGAATTGGTGAAGTGCAGGTAAGAAATTAATGTTCCACTAAGAGTTGGGTCATCAGTGGAGTCCTTCTGGGGTCTGTCCTTGGGCTGTTACTTTTTCCAATATATGTTAATGACACAGAATTTGTTGTAGTTTGTAAGGTTGTAAAATTTGCCGCTGACACTAAAATTGAAGGAATGGTAGACACCCAAGTAGGAAGAATAAAAAAAAATGAGCAAATATTTGGAAAATGCAGTTTAGCATGGAAAACTGCTATACATGAGCAAAAGGAATATCAATTATAAATACAAGATAGGAGGCACCCTCCTACAGGAACAGTTGCTACATATTGTATTCACTATGTCTGTTTCTGCAGCCTTGTTCCCACTGGAATATACAGCATGTCCTAGGAATTGAGTATATTAAGCATATCTCTTTCAGGTGAGAAGGCGGTCAAACCACATCTGTGGGTCCTGACATAAACACATTGGTGTATGACGTGAGGGGATGATGGGCTGTCTTCTAAAAAAGTAGATGCGAATTTGAAAAAAAGAGAAGTTGGGCGAGAGTGTTTAAAGGGAGCAATGTGAACAGCACAAAAACTCCAGCTGTGCTTTGGTTTGGATGCACGTGAATGCGAGTGCTTACTGAGCAGTGGAGGATATCAGTGTGCACGGCGCTGCCTTTTATTTTTCCCATTAATGCTGGCATCTTCTAGTTGAGGGACATGTTAATGGCAGGTGAGGAAGACTTTGGCATCCAGGACAGGATTAATCTCCAAACCGATGAGAATGCTCCTTTATAACGTATGGGAGAAGTGTGCCCATTGTTATGTTCTACCCATATACTGGATTTAACTGTGAAATACCCAGGCTGGTTGGATCGTGAGAAACCTTAGCCATAGAGTTCGGTCAAAAAGGGACTGGGGCTTTGATGTTTTTCTGCACAGTTCATTATAAAGGTGGTGTTTCACGGGTATGGTCATATAAATCAGCGTGTGTTTACTTGTGATGTTTACCCCTAGATATTTGAACTGATCTGTGATTATAAAAGGGAAGGTGTCCAATCTAATATTGTGTGCTTGAGAATTCACTGGAAAGAGCACACTTTTATTCAAAGTAATTCTGAGACCAGAAATCTTTTGAAATTCTCTAAGTGCTGTTAGGACTACAGGCACAGTATTTTGTGGATCTGATATATACAGTAACATATCATCTGTATATAGAGAAATTTTTTGCTGAAGTCCCTCTCTGATAATTACCTTTTCTCTCATAAGCATTTTGACAATGAATTGCCAGTGGCTCAATGGTGATTGCAAAAATCAGTGGTGATAAGGGGCATCCTTGTCTGGCACCATGTTCTAGTTTAATTATTCTAAATTAATGATGTTAATACAAACTGAAGCTTCCGGACTGGTATACAGTAGTTTGATCCATGCACAAATCTTCGGGCCAAACCTAAATCTCTCCAATGTAGTGAAAAGTTAGTTCCATTCAACCATATCAAATGTTTTTTCTGCATCCAACGATAATATCTCCGGGTTGTTTGACTTTGTTGGTGAATATATTACATTAAACAGGTGTCGAAGATTGGAAGCTAAGTGTCTGCCTTTAATAAATCCAGTTTGATCTTGTGTTATTACCGAAGGCAGCATTTTCTCCATCCTTCAAGCCAGGACTTTGGAGAGCATCTTATCATTATTCAGAAGTGAAATTGGTCTGTATGATGCACATTGTAATAAGTCCTTGTTTTATGTAGGAAAGATGGTAATTAATACTTGGCAAAATGTTTGAGGTAGAATTTTATTGTATCTAGCTTCTGTAAATGTTGTTAATAAAAGGGGAGCTAACTTAATTGAATTTTTTTATATATATAAAATTTTGCAGGGTAGCCTTCCAGGCCTGCTGCTTTTGCACTCTACAGTGAGTTTATAGCGTCCAGTCATTCTGATAGCGCCAGAGGTTTGTCCAATTCCTCTGCACTGAGAGTATCTATTTGTGGTATCTGTAATGCATCCAGAAATGTATTAGATTGTGTCTTATAAACTCAATCGAATATAAGGACTTATAGTAGTCTTTAAATTTGTGCATTCTATTTCTGTAGTCAATGATGTTATCTCTGTTCGTGTTGGTGATTATTGGGATTGCATTCCGAACTTGCTGCTTGTGGATTTGTTGAGCTAAGATCTTATTAGCCTTCTCTCCGTGTTCATAGTAATGATGTCTTGTATTTAAATACGAGTTGTTCAGTTTCTTTAGTTGTTAAGTGGTTGAGTTCTGAATGCAGAGCCTGCCTTTTCCTATGAAGAGCTTCACTTGGACACCTGGCATGTTCTTCATCTATTCTAGTAATTTCACTGATTAGCTCTGAGGCCTTATTGGTTTCTGATTTATTTTTGTGGGAGAGATATGAGGTGATCTGTCCTCTTATGAAAGCCTTCAGAGTTTTCCGGAGTATTCCTGCAGAATCCTCTGAGGGTGTATTTGTCTGTTAAAAAAAAAAATTGCTTGGACAGTTCTCATCTGCTAATAAAAGTGGGTTAAGACACCAGCTGGGAGAGGAGTATGTGGGGCATAGTGATTTTAGCTCCATGATCACAGGCACATTGTCGGAGATAACTACAGCGTTGTACTTACAGTGGTGTGAAAAACTATTTGCCCCCTTCCTGATTTCTTATTCTTTTGCATGTTTGTCACACAAAATGTTTCTGATCATCAAACACATTTAACCATTAGTCAAATATAACACAAGTAAACACAAAATGCAGTTTGTAAATGGTGGTTTTTATTATTTAGGGAGAAAAAAAAATCCAAACCTACATGGCCCTGTGTGAAAAAGTAATTGCCCCCTGAACCTAATAACTGGTTGGGCCACCCTTAGCAGCAATAACTGCAATCAAGCGTTTGCGATAACTTGCAATGAGTCTATTACAGCGCTCTGGAGGAATTTTGGCCCACTCATCTTTGCAAAATTGTTGTAATTCAGCTTTATTTGAGGGTTTTCTAGCATGAACCGCCTTTTTAAGGTCATGCCATAGCATCTCAATTGGATTCAGGTCAGGACTTTGACTAGGCCACTCCAAAGTCTTCATTTTGTTTTTCTTCAGCCATTCAGAGGTGGATTTGCTGGTGTGTTTTGGGTCATTGTCCTGTTGCAGCACCCAAGATCGCTTCAGCTTGAGTTGACGAACAGATGGCCGGACATTCTCCTTCAGGATTTTTTGGTAGACAGTAGAATTCATGGTTCCATCTATCACAGCAAGCCTTCCAGGTCCTGAAGCAGCAAAACAACCCCAGACCATCACACTACCACCACCATATTTTACTGTTGGTATGATGTTCTTTATCTGAAATGTTGTGTTCCTTTTACGCCAGATGTAACGGGACATTTGCCTTCCAAAAAGTTCAACTTTTGACTCATCAGTCCACAAGGTATTTTCCCAAAAGTCTTGGCAATCATTGAGATGTTTCTTAGCAAAATTGAGACGAGCCCTAATGTTCTTTTTGCTTAACAGTGGTTTGCGTCTTGGAAATCTGCCATGCAGGCCGTTTTTGCCCAGTCTCTTTCTTATGGTGGAGTCGTGAACACTGAACTTAATTGAGGCAAGTGAGGCCTGCAGTTCTTTAGACGTTGTCCTGGGGTCTTTTGTGACCTCTCGGATGAGTCGTCTCTGCGCTCTTGGGGTAATTTTGGTCGGCCGGCCACTCCTGGGAAGGTTCACCACTGTTCCATGTTTTTGCCATTTGTGGATAATGGCTCTCACTGTGCTTCGCTGGAGTCCCAAAGCTTTAGAAATGGCTTTATAACCTTTACCAGACTGATAGATCTCAATTACTTCTGTTCTCATTTGTTCCTGAATTTCTTTGGATCTTGGCATGATGTCTAGCTTTTGAGGTGCTTTTGGTCTACTTCTCTGTGTCAGGCAGCTCCTATTTAAGTGATTTCTTGATTGAAACAGGTGTGGCAGTAATCAGGCCTGGGGGTGGCTACGGAAATTGAACTCAGGTGTGATACACCACAGTTAGGTTATTTTTTAACAAGGGGGCAATTACTTTTTCACACAGGGCCATGTAGGTTTGGATTTTTTTTCTCCCTAAATAATAAACACCATCATTTAAAAACTGCATTTTGTGTTTACTTGTGTTATATTTGACTAATGGTTAAATGTGTTTGATGATCAGAAACATTTTGTGTGACAAACATGCAAAAGAATAAGAAATCAGGAAGGGGGCAAATAGTTTTTCACACCACTGTACAAGATTTAATTGTAGACAGAAAATTATCTAAAGAAATAATTTTTGAGTAACAATGATGTACTGGTGAGAAGAATGAATATTCTCTTGAGTTTGGATTTAGAAATCTCCAGAGGTCTGATAAGTTGTGATCAGTTACAAACTGTGTAATTGTTTTTGCATTGTTAGATGTCATCGCTGCTGTGGCTGAAGATCTATCCAGGTCTGGATTTAAAGCAGTTAAATTCTCTGGCCATTATAATTTTATGAGTGTTCACATTAGGAATGGATACAAATACATTGTGGATGAAGTCTCTGTCATCCACATTGGGTGCATAGATTTTTTTATCAAAACCATTTTACAGTTAAATAAATTACCCATCACATATCACCCTTCAGAATCAGATACTACATCTGATACTGCAAATGAAATTGTTTTATGTATTAAGATTCCACACCTCTAGTTTTCTTTGTAAAGCTGGAGTGGAATATTTGGCCAGTCCAATCTCTGTGCAGCCGAAACTGATCATTGCTTAATAAGTGGGTCTCCTGTAAAAATATTATCTTGGCATTTAGACCTGTTAAGTGAGAGAATACTTTTTCTCTTTAATTCGTGATTAAGGTCTTTAACGTTCCAGCTCAAAAAGTTCACTGTTTGGTCATAGAGGCATTGCTTCTGAACTTTTGTTGACATTTTGTGGTCTTAAATTAAGTTAGTTCATTATTACATATGATAGCTTTGACCTTAGTTTCCAGTTTTGCCAGGAGTTATCATGAAGCCTGCTGTTGTATTGGCACATAACAATTGTGGGGGTAAAAAGGATAAATTTAGAAATAGGTTGCTCTGTCGTCCCCCCCACGTTTTATTCGTTTGTTTAACATAGTTCACTATCAAGTGAAACACAAAGAGACATGTACAACTAAAGATTAAGTGTTAAAAAAAAAAAAAAAATTTAAAATGTGAGAGAATATGCCTTAGACCTGCGTGTTTCTGAGATGCTTCAACAAGAAGAAGGTCAGTTCACCCATGCAGTTTCACAGCCTGCTGCTAAATAATCCTGAGCTTCCCCAACTGTGAATATGAATAAAAATTGCAATGATGAGAGGCAGGTCTTCCATTCAAAAGTTAATTGATGCTTTAGTTTACAAGAGTGTTTTCCTGAAGTGACTTCTTTAACAGTATTTTAGTAACAGATGTATGCAATTTGGGAAGTTGTGAGCAGCATACGACCAAATGACTTCACCTGTGGATTAAGTGACATGAGTAATGTCAGATAGTTTTTTTTAAAGAACTAGGGGGCTTCACCCCCTTCTCGCTTTGCTCGCCAACCCCCGTGTTTGGTTTTCCAGATACACACTTTTAAGAATTTTTTTCTTTGAATTGTTGCTATTTCATTAGTTTCACTTTTATTTCAGAACTTCTGTAAAAACAATATTTGGAATCTTTGGAGTCCCAATATGCTGAATCTTTTTAATGAGGTCAGTGAGACATGTGTTTAATGACTTTGTACCATAATTCAAGATAGGTTTCTCTGTTTGGAATTTCAGCACAGACAAAGCGATCTACATCATCAGCAGTTAATACATTTTGCAAAGTAACCAATAAATGCATGTGAGGTAAACCCTGTTTTTGAAATTCTCCGACTTAAAATTCAAAGCCTTACAATATGTACATACTTCAGACATACTGTATCACCTGTGTCCATATATTTAAATGAAGTAACTGGCCTTTTCGTTATTTCTCCGAGTAATAATTTCTCTTTTTTTGCGCTAATGCGATGTTTACTTTCTTTGTTTTGACACTGTTTTTTTCTGCTTTCATATTCTGTATCTTGCTCTGCCTGTGTTTCGCGCCTACTGTTTTTTTTTGTCTTTTGAATTCCAGTTTTCATTATCTCTAACCTGCTCTGCATGTGTTTGGCTCCCTTTGTTTTGTAACCTCTTTATGACATTTTACTTTGTTTTCTACTCTGTCTTTTATTTCTGACCTCGCTTTGTCCTGCTTTTTTTCAGTGACACCTGGTCCGTAGTGATTATTTTCCCTTTTTCCAGTAATAATTTCCATTTGTTTGCGCTCCTGTGATGTTTACTTTCTTTTTCTTATACTTTCTCATTTTCCTACTTTCATATTCTTTAACTTTCTCCACATTTTTTCACTTTAAGATCATGTCTCGACGCCCTACTGTTTCTCTGCAGGATTATTTTTATAACAGAGATGTTTTTGTGTTGTTTGCCGTTTGCAGTTGGTGACGTATGTCTTGCAGAGGATTCAGATGTAATTAAGGTGCCTTCACTTTCTGCAGTTTATTGTGTTGTACATTTAATTTCAAATGGATACGTTTGCAGCTTTTACCCAACGGGCTATACTCAATAACCCATGATGACAAGATGTATTTTTCAAAAGATTTGCAAATTTCTTAAACCAAAAACCAGTACCTCTAATTCATGGAAGTATTCAGACCCTTTGCTGTGGAGTTGGTCAGCTAACCACAAACAGGTGCATCCTGTTTCCTTGGGACGTATTTCGAACCGGAGTGAAGTTCACCAATTGAATTGACTGGACTTTGTTTAGAAAGACACATCACTGTGCACAGCAGGTCCCACAACTCACACTGTAGGTCATGGCAAAAACAAAGCCATGAAGTCCAAGGAACTCTATAGCCCTCTGCATCACATTGGAGTGAGGCACGGGGCAGGACAATAGGGTAAAACCAGTTCTACGGCTTTGGGTAATGCCAGACTCACAGTGGCCTCAGTAATTATAGAATGGAAGATGTTTGGAACCACCTGGGCTTATCCGAGAATTGACCATCTGGCCACATTGAGTAACCGGACAAGAAGGGCCTTGGTCAGGGAGATGACCAAGAACCTACTAGTCAATCCAACAGTGCTTCTTAAGTTCTCTGCTGTGCTACTCCAATCTGCAGGAAGGACAACCATCTCAGCAGCACTCTTATCAGTCAGACATTTATGGTAGATTGACAAGATGGAAGCCACTCTTAAGTAAACGGCATATGACAAGGATTTTGCGAACATGACAAAAAGTGATTGTGCGGCCTGGTAAGACAAAATTTGAACTCTCTGAGCAGAACGATGAAGACCAGGCACTACTCATCCTTTGCTGTCCCTGTAGTGAAGCATGGTGGTGGCAGCATCATTCTATGGGTGTGCATCTCAGCAGCAGGGAGTGGGTGGCTGGACAAAAATTAGGGAAGGATGGATACAGCCAGATAGCGAGGCCCTTGTTGAAAACCTACTCCAGAGTGAATGTGTGGTTCACCTTTTAGCATGACAATGTCCTGAAACAAACAGCCAAGATAACGCTGGAGTAACTATGGGAAAGCCCACCACTTAGTCCAAATAGAAGGTTTGAATACATATATGAAGGAGAGATTTCCATTTTTTAGATTTTTAATAAATTTTGAGAATCTTTCTGATAACATTTTTTCACTTTGTCATCATGGGTGTAGATTGCTAGGCAAAAACAGTAAATGTATCCATTGAAAATTAAATGTACCACACCATACCGTGTGCAGGCTGCCTGCTCATGAGCTCCGTCTGTGCTGTGCTTGATTTTTCTTTTATTGTTATATGGAGTGTTTTTTTGGTTCTACCAGTGACCTTGGAAATGACAACCTACAAATGCAACACCCTACTGAGCACTGGACTTCATAGAAAAGACACTTTTTACTCACCTCCCTTTGACTTGGGCCTGAGGTCCTCGGAGATGACAATGGGGACTGCAGAACGTGACACAGAAAGCAAGGCAAAGATTGAAATCTCCGCTTGACCATCCACCTTTCCCGAGCGTCTTCCTCACCAATGTACAGACAACTAGCTAGACGCGTCTCATTTCACTGGAGCCCATGGGACTGTAATGTCCTGCGTCTGACCAAGATCTGCCACATGACACAGACCCCCAAGCAGATATCATCTCTCTGGCCACCGATGAGATGGAAAGAAGGAATCCAGCAAACCGGGAGGTGGGGCTGTGCGCCTTTTTAGAATCAACAGGTAGTGCAATCCTGGGAATAACAAGAGTCTCCCATTTCAAGAACGGAAAGACTGGAAGGAGCTTCACTTCCTTGGTGATACAAATAACTAATGGTCATCTGGTCGGGCGTTCCTTAAGTTGTAAAAATAGTCATCTGTATTTCTATTTTTTTAGCCATTGTTATTTAACTATCACACTTCTGTTCCTTTAACTTTTTAAATATTTTATATCTATTACTAAAATGTACTTTTTATTTTATTGCACAGTCCATGTAGGTAGACATGTCAGCATAAAACTGAGGGGCTATTTAGGCAGAGCTTTTATTTACAGCGCTCACAAAGGCATTTGTTAGTTTAGTTTAATTTTTCCTCTCTGTTTTTAAACTGTGTTTATTGTGTTATAATTATTTATTTTTTCTTGCAGATCACTGTGTGGGGATAAACCAAACCATACTGCTCATCGATCACTGAAACTTAAGGGTTTGCTTTTGTGGCTCCACTTCAAAAAGCAGAGCGAACGAGAAAGGTGAGCCCAGAGATCATTTCAGCTCTTGCTACTCGGTGATGAGACACAGGACAGAACTGTAACGCTTTATTTAGCGGAAAGCAAAAAAGACAAAAGTTCAAGGACAAAAGGAAGTTGTTTCTAAAATGACTGTACCAAATATTTATTGATTATCAAAGTTGGTATATATCTGACAGCCATATTTAATCATCTAGTTACACAATATGACAAGGAGCTTTGCCTGAAATAGCACTGAGAGGGTCGCCACTTCTCTTTCTTTGCAAGTCCCATTTTCAAAACAGTCCCCCCCGCCACTGCTCCACTAGCCGATTACTAAATAGACCTCAAGTCTGATCATTTCACCTCCTTGGGGGTTTTATGTCACACTCTGTAAAAGCAGTTATTGCTGAAAATACTGTTCCTTTTATTTTTTTATTGAAGCATACACAGTGGCACTTCTGTATTCGAGACTGGACTGAAAGCTGCCCCTGAACACCTTCCAGCTCTTCAGTTAGCCGTAGGTCGGTGGTGGCTGTAGCTGCCCCATACATACGCCACAGCATCGGCTTAGTCGCTGTACGTGTGCATCACTTCTGGCTCCAGGTCAGGGTGTGTTTGTGTGCGCAGTGAGACGGGCGAACACACCAACTGGGCGAAGTGTTATGGCTTAAAAAAAAAAATACAAAGTGAGGGTCCAAACACAACTCCAGAGTCGTGAGAGGGTGAAAAATAAATTAAACTCTCCAACTGTCCCAAATATGTCATTGAATTCTGGGAATCCATTGGTAAAGGTTGTGCAGAACAGTTACTGATTGTGTACATTATTAAGAAAGGGAAAAAAATGAAATACACACACACACACACATACACACACAATGTATAAAGAAAATCAAGAAAAGCCTTCCAGGTCAAATGACTGCTGTATGAGAGGGAGGGCAGTGGGTTGTACACCATCAGCAAAACTGGCACAGCATGGCAGCCTCCACTCAGTGCCCCAAAGATGGCAGAAGGAGGGAAAGCTTCTCAGCATGGTTACGGTCCAGAGGCTCTCCTCTCGTAAAAACCTCGAGCTATGCCGTTAAGTAAACCCTGTTATTACATGTCTGCCTTTTATTACGATTTGTCATTTTGGTACCGGACTGTTTAGAAAGTGAAGACTTTGTTTACCACAACCTTGTTTGTATTTTTTATACTTTTTTTTTTCTAAAAAACATTTATAGATCATCAAATGCAATTTCTTAAAATAAACATTTTCTTCATTTTCATGAATTCCACTCCTATTGATTACAGTACGGTACTCCTGTTGTTTTTTCCTTCTTAGTTTCAGCCTTGAAAAAAGAAAAATAGATATATTTATATAGATAACCAAAAAATAAAGTTCTTTTCTAGTATTTTTTCTTCATTTTGTGCTCTGGATACAGCAAGAAGTGGCTGTTTGGATTCCTTTCTTTAGTGCATTTCCAGTCCCCATCCCACACATTGGATTTAAAAACAACGAGTACTCTACTGCGGTCAGCACAATCCCCAGCCTCTGGAAGAATCCTCCTCCTCCTCTTCCTCCTCCTCCTCCTTCCATGGCCATCCTCGTAGCTTGTCAGTTACAGCATCAGTTAAAGGAAGCGCTTGAAAGAGGCACCCTGGAAATGCACCAGCAGCTCTAATGAAACATCGCCAGGGCCAAACAGAAAGCAAACACTTGGCTTAAATTTCCCTCTTGATGTTCAGACCTTTTGTTTTGATGTTCTTCATATGAGTACAGTATTCCTGCTGTTGAGAAACACATTATAATAATGTGTTCAAATAAATAAAAGCTTATTTGACTTGTCTGAAAAGATGAAAGGTTCTCTTGCCCGCACCAGGAATTAGAATCTGTTTCAAAGGAAACCAGCAGGCCTGTTTCATCGGGGTCAAGCTACCAGCCTAGCGTTAGCAAAACGTGCCACTTGGCCATTTAGTGGCACAGCTGACGGTCCAATAAGTTATGCTATGTTACACGGGTGAGCGTCATCACCCCACCTCACCAGCTGGTGAAGATCCACTTCTACATTCCATGTAGACCAGTATTCAGAGACAAAGTGTTCAGTTGGGGTTTTTACAGGAGCGATCCTAAGGCAGGCCATCGAAATGCGGGAGGCCCCTGCTGTCAACCGCTCTGAATGTATTTTTTAATCACTACACAGCCATGTCGGAATACAGGACACGGCATGCTTTGTAGTAGCGTCCAGATGTTTGTGCAGGGGTCGAAGGTCTCCATATTGCCCAAAGCTGGTCCTTCACTGCTGACGATTCCTCCTGTAGCATAGATCTTGCCATCCAGGACAGCCGCACTAAAAGGCAAACAAGAAATACATCCAGTCAGTTCAGAGAGACTCCCCCATTTGACATATCATTGAACAGGAAAGACCAATCCAAGCCAGTTTATTTACTCTAAAGGTCTCCATGACTTATTTGCATTATTGCTCAACATTTCAGACACATGTAAGGCTTACGCAGAACTTTCATAACCTTAACTACACAAGCCTGACATGGTGAAAGCTTCAAACTGAAAACAGATTAAAAATGTGTAATGGGCTGTGTCAAGACTGGCACCCCCTATTTGGACAGACGCCATTGCCCACTGTGCTAACTTGCGTTAAGAAGATGGGCCCTGAAACTAAAACTAAAAATGCTAGTTTGCCATTCTTTGTGATTTTCCTCTTGCTCCTCTGGTATGCACAATTTGGATTAACTGCAATAGAATGTCTGTCCTCAGAAATCGATATCGAACTTAAAGAGGGTCTCATTGTCTGTCCCACAATCGTATATCTTGTTCCAGCGGACTCCACGTCTCCAATAAGACCTCAACCATGACTTGCCATAAAATTAGATACAGCAGACTAAGCCAGTGTACTTGTGGCTGTGACAGACATTTTAACAGAACTAGCTGCTAGAAGAAAAAGAAAATACACAGTCACGTGATTGTTTGTGGAAGGTGCATCAACTTCAGTGGTCTCAGGGCCGCAGTGGGCTGCAGGTTTTCATTCCCACCCTTTTTTTAATTACTGCACTGTTTTTTCTACTACTACTTAACTTCTTTTGAATTACTTTTAATGGACTTGTTTTGTTTTAAGATTTGTTCCCCTAAATCGCTTCATTTCTTTCCTTAAATGGCACCCAAACAGAAATGAAATGTGAAGTGAGGGAGCCAACAGAAGATCAACTAAGACATGGCGTCAAACTCCAACCGGCTGCTTAACACTAGAATTACCAGAGCCTATGAAAAAACTCGTAGATCTGGCCCACCTTGAATCCGTTCGCACCTCTCCGTCAGCGTCTTTTGTCCTGTAAATGTGCCGATAAAGACAAGCAGCCGGCTATTCCATCCCCCCACTGACTTAGAATGTGCATGAACTTTTCCCAGCTCATGCCTTGATTGATTATCTGGGAGTAGTGAAGTGGAGTTTTAGAGTGGAAATAACAGATCGTTATTTGGAACACACGCATTTCATGTGTGTTGTGTTTCTATAGTAATCTGTGTACACACATTTTTAAAACAGAAACGTTTTTTACATTCTAGTAGTAAATGACAAAATGTAGGCATAAACTATATAATGTATGAAGCCTGAAGTCCAAAGATCAAAGAAACACTTTCACAAAAGGTACAAATATAACAGAACAAGTGCGCTTTTATTCAAAAATATAACTGCAGAAAAAAAAGCCGCCTTAGTGTGCGACATTGACACTCATTTACTACGACTGCTTCTGTGGCGCAACGGTATCAGCAGCTGACTGGTAATCAAAAGGTCATGAGTTTGATCCCGCACAACTCTGTTTTGAGAACTGCTCTTATTCTTACTATTTTAGAATAAAAACATATACATTTGATTTCAGTCTGTAACAGCCGGTGTAATTTATGATACTTGTAAAGGTTAGCTTTTTTTTTTTTTTTATTTTTTTATTTTTTTTTTTTATAAATTCAGTTTCATTCTCTCAGTCGCATTCAGGATCCTCCCCCCCCACACATACCTGACACTCATATTTTCACATAAAGATGCGCTATAGCTCTGCATGCACTTTTCGTGGCATTATACGTGTATTTTTTGAACATGCCCGTATCGCTCAAACACAGGAACATATGTTGGTGTACAAGTATAACAAAACAAGTGCACTTTTATTCAAGACTATAACCGAAGAAAAAAGAAAGCAAATTATAGTAGGCGGTTGATATGACAGCTTGCGTGGTGCAATGCCAAGAACTGCTGATTTCCGTTCAGTGCTATATAAAATCATCACATTCAAATATTAACAGTTCCCACACACCCAAGGCCCGCCCTTCCTACATTTATGACATGTGTACTTGTTGCAGTGCACACACCTCTCTGTGCTATAGTTCCTATTACACTGAATGAGCACCTGACACTGTACGTTCTTCCCTACATAAATAACATTTGCGCTATAGCGTGTCTTTATGTGAAAACAGCAGTGTCAGATGGGGAGGAGGGGGGATCGTGAACGCGACTGAGAGAATGGAACTGAATTTAAAAAAAAAAAACAAAAAAAACTAATCTTTACAATTATCATACATTTACACTGGCTGTTACAGACTGACTGAAATCAAATGTATGTTTTTATTCTAAAATAGTACAGTACATGCAATATTATTTGAAAACGAACAGCGTCAGATTGGGTTTGAATACACGCTGACGCTGTCAGCTTATTCAGTGCCGCAGTTTCAACACACAGTACATGTAACATTATTTGAAAACGAACAGTGTCAGATCGGCGTATATTCAAACCCGATCTGCCGCGGTTCGTTTTCAAATAATATTGCATTAGTGCGATGATGTTTTCACATATATTGTCTCTTTCTTTCATCTTGCGGTTTGTAATCAGTGACCGTGTGTTTTTTTTACGCACTATATGCAATCAGACAGGCAGAGAAGTCACTAGATACTGTATATAAATAAACAGGGAAGGCACTGTATAATAGATATATAAAAAAAACAGCTAAGGGGATAGATATATAGATAGATAGGAAGGAAAGGCACTATATCATAGGCAGACAGGGAAGCTGAAATATAATAATAAAATTACTGTTATTACTATATAGATAGACAGGGACCCCTCCTTTAACCGCCACCTTATCGTGGTGGAGGGGTTTGCGTGTCCCAGTGATCCTATGAGCTATGTTGTCCGGGGCTTTATGCCCCTGGTAGGGCCACCCAAGGCAAACTGGTCCTAGGTGAGGGATGAGACAAAGAGCGGTTAAACAAACCTCCTATGATGAAAAACAATTTTGGACGGCGTTTTCCCTCGCCCAGACGCGGGTCACCGGGGCCCCACTCTGGAGCCAGGCCTGGAGGTGGGGCTCGATGGCGAGCGCCTGGTGGCCGGGCCTGCACCCATGGGGCTCGGCCGGGCACAGCCCGAAGAGGCAACGTGGGTCCCCCTTCCCATGGGCTCACCACCTATGGGAGGGGCCAAGGAGGTCGGGTGCAGTGTGAGTTGGGTGGTGGCCGAAGGCGGGGACCTTGGCGGTCCGATCCTCGGCTACAGAAGCTGGCTCTTGGGACGTGGAATGTCACCCTCTCTGAAGGGGAAGGAGCCTGAGCTAGTGCGCGAAGTTGAGAGGTTCCGGCTAGATATAGTCGGACTCACCTCGACGCACAGCTTGGACTCTGGAACCAATCTCCTTGAGAGGGGCTGGACTCTCTACCACTCTGGAGTTGCCCTCAGTGAGAGTCTCTGAGTGGGTGTGGGTATACTTATTGCCCCCCGACTTGACGCCTGTACATTGGGGTTTACCCCGGTGGACAAGAGGGTAGCCTCCCTTCGCCTTCGGGTGGGGGGACGGGTCCTAACTGCTGTTTGTGCGTATGCACCGAACAGCAGTTCGGAGTACCCACCCTTTTTGGAGTCCCTGGATGGGGTGCTAGAGGGCATACCTTCTGGGGACTCCCTCGTTCAGCTGGGAGACTTCAATGCTCACGTGGGCAATGACAGTGAGACCTGGAAGGGCGTGATTGGGAGGAATGGCCCCCCCGATCTGAACCCGAGCGGTGTTTTGTTATTGGACTTCTGTGCTCGTCACGGATTGTCCATAACGAACACCATGTTCAAGTATAGGGGTGTTCATATGTGCACTTGGCACCAGGACACCCTAGGCCTCAGTTCGATGATTGACTTTGTGGTCGTGTTGTCGGACTTGCGGCCACATGTCTTGGACACTCGGGTGAAGAGAGGGGCGGAGCTGTCAACTGATCACCACCTGGTGGTGAGTTGGCTTCGATGGTGGGGGAGGATGCCGGTCAGGTGTGGTAGGCCCAAACGTGTTGTGAGGGTCTGCTGGGAACGTCTGGCAGAGCCCCCTGTCAGAAGTAGCTTCAACTCCCACCTCCGGCAGAACTTCGACCACATCCCGAGGGAGGTGGGGGACATTGAGTCCGAGAGGGCCATGTTCCGTGCCTCTATTGTTGAGGCAGCTGACCGGAGCTGTGGCCGTAAGGTGGTCGGTGCCTGTCGTGGCGGCAATCCCCGAACCCGTTGGTGGACACCGGCGGTGAAGGATGCCGTCAAGCTGAAGAAGGAGTCCTACAGGACCCCTTTTGTCCTGTGGGACTCTGGACGCAGCTAATAGGTACCGGGCAGGCCAAGCGGAATGCGGCTTTGGTGGTTGCTGAGGCAAAAACTCGGGCGTGGGAGGAGTTTGGGGAGGCCATGGAGAACGACTTTCGGATGGCTTCGAGGAGATTCTGGTCCACCATCCAGCGTCTCAGGAAGGGGAAGCAGTGCAGTGTCAACACTGTATATGGTGGGGATGGTGCGCTGCTGACCTCGACTCGGGACGTTGTGGGTCGGTGGGGGGAGTACTTCGAAGACCTCCTCAATCCCATTAACATGCCTTCCAATGAGGAAGCAGAGCCTGGGGACTCAGAGGTGGGCTCCCCCATCTCTGGGACTGAGGTCACCGAGGTGGTCAAAAAACTCCTTGGTGGCAGGGCCCCGAGGGTGGATGAGATACGCCCAGAGTTCCTCAAGGCTCTGGATGTTGTAGAGCTGTCTTGGTTGACACATCTCTGCAACATCGCATAGACATCAGGGACAGTGCCTCTGGATTGGCAGACCGGGGTGGTAGTCCCCCTCTTTAAGAAGGGGGATCGGAGGGTGTGTTCCAACTACAGAGGGATCACACTCCTCAGCCTCCCTGGAAAAGTCTATTCGGGGGTCCTGGAGAGGAGGGTCCGTCGGATAGTCGAGCCTCGGATTCAGGAGGAACAGTGTGGTTTTCGTCCTGGTCGCGCAACAGTGGACCAGCTCTATACCCTTAGCAGGGTCCTGGAGGGTGCATGGGAGTTTGCCCAACCAGTCTACATGTGTTTTTGTGGACTTGGAAAAGGCATTCGACCGTGTCCCTCGGGGAATCCTGTGGGGGGTACTCCGAGAGTATGGGGTACCGGCCCCCCTGATAAGGGCTGTTCGGTCCTGTACGATCGGTGCCAGAGCTTGGTCCGCATTGCCGGCAGTAAGTCGAACCCGTTTCCAGTGAGAGTTGGACTCCGCCAGGGCTGCCCTTTGTCACCGATTCTGTTCATAACTTTTATGGACAGAATTTCTAGGCGCAGCCAGGGCGTTGAGGGGGTCTGGTTTGGTGGTCTCAGGATTGAGTCACTGCTTTTTGCAGATGATGTTGTCCTGTTTGCTTCATCAGGCTGTGATCTTCAGCTCTCTCTGGATCGGTTCACAGCTGAGTGTGAAGCGGCTGGGATGAGAATCAGCACCTCCAAATCCGAGAACCATGGTCCTCAGCCGGAAAAGGGTGGAGTGCCCTCTCAGGGTTGGTAGCGAGATCCTGCCCCAAGTGGAGGAGTTCAAGTATCTCGGGGTCTTGTTCACGAGTGAGGGAAGAATGGAGCGTGAGATCGACAGGCGGATCGGTGCGGCATCCGCAGTAATGCGGGCACTGCATTGGTCTGTCGTGGTGAAAAAGGAGCTGAGCCGCAAGGCGAAGCTCTCAATTTACCAGTCGATCTATGTTCCTACCCTCACCTATGGTCATGAGCTATGGGTAGTGACCGAAAGAACGAGATCGCGAATACAAGTGGCTGAAATGAGTTTCCTCCGCAGGGTGTCTGGGCTTTCCCTTAAAGATAGGGTGAGAAGCTCAGTCATCCGGGAGGGGCTCAGAGTAGAGCCGCTGCTCCTCCGCATCGAGAGGAGTCAGATGAGGTGGCTCGGGCATCTGATCAGGATGCCTCCTGGATGCCTCCCTGGTGAGGTGTTCCGGGCACGTCTAACCGGGAGGAGGCCCCGGGGAAGACCCAGGACATGCTGGAGGGGCTATGTCTCTCGACTGGCCTGGGAATGCCTTGGGATTCTCCTGGAAGAGCTAGAAGAAGTGGCCGGGGAGAGGGAAGTCTGGGCATCTCTGCTCAAGCTGCTGCCCCCCGCGACCCGACCTCGGATAAGCGGGAGACAATGGATGGATGGATGGATGAGATAGACAGGGAGTTCAGGCAGGCAGGCAGAGCGGCGAAGGTTAAAAAGAAAAAAAAAAAATGACATTTTCTCCCCAGCAGGGAATCGAACTCGGGTCTCTGAGGAACAGCAAGCGTGTTGTGCTCTGAGTCAGCAAATCTTACCGCTACGCCACGGAAGCTGTCTCATCCTTGAACCTTTTGTGAAAGTGTTTATTTGATCTTTGGACTTCAGGCTTCACCCATTTCATAGTTTATTCCTACATTTTGTCATTTATTACTAAAATATGAAAAAGTTTCTGTTTTAACAATGTGTTTACACAGATTACTGTAGAAACAGAACACACATGAACTGCGTGTGTTCCAAATAACAATCTATAATTTCCACTCTAAAACTCCACTTCACTCCCAGATAATCAATCAAGGTGTGAGCTGGGAGATGCTCGTGCACGTTCTAAGTCGGTGGGGGGACGGAATAGTTGGCTGCTGGCAGCTTGTCTTTATCAGTACATTTAGATGACAAAAGACGCTGGCAGAGAGGTGCGAAAAGTTTTAAGGTGGGCCGGATCTACGAGTTTTTTCGTAGGCTCTGGTAATGCTAGTGTTAATGAGGCGCCAAGTCTTGTCTTTAATTAAACCCGTTCTTTAATTTCGTGGCTTTGTTGCTGCTCTCATTGTGCAATAGCAGACATTTTCAAAATTGTTGATTTTCTCTTTCTAAGAGCACTGTTCAAATATTTTGTGACCTGAGCAGATAGACCTTCATCTTTCTTTATTTTCAGATATTGTGTGATGGACACCAGTTGTCTGCTAATTAAGGAAAAAGAAACAAGGGGTCTGAGTAAATTAAAATGAGTTCAAAAGAAGTTAATTAGCAGCAAAAACAGGTCACTCCTGAAGAAAATGGTTAGAATGAAAACCTGCAGCCATGGTGGTCCTGCAGGACTGGAGTTTGAGACCCCCTGATTTACTTCTGTGTCACTAAACATAAGCTGCTAGCCCTTCCTCAAGTGGCCAGTGATGTCTTCATACTGTGTGCTCACAAGAAAGAATTTTTCCTTTTGACAAACTTGAAACATTTCAGGTACACAGTGTCTGCTTCATCGTGCCTGCTATATGCTGAAACAAACCTAATATGAAAGTATGCTTGTTTTATATTAAATAGCAAAAGTTGCAAACTCTGTTTTGTCAAATTATGTAGACACCGGATGGATCACCGCTATTTTCACATTCTCTCCTCTAAATCCTGTATAGGTGTGTGTGTTTGTCGTATCCACAGAGCTAGAAAGAGGCCCTCACAGGCACTCGGAGCGTATCATACCCAGTACACAATGCTGAGCACATCATAAGATGCTGAGACAAATCCTCCCCTCCTTTCCCTGATATGACAGAAACCAAACAAACACTAAGTACAGTATCATTGCTGCTGTGTTCAAGCTGTAAAAATGTCATACCATATCTTATCCAAAGGAAAGGTTTAAAATGTTCTTTCATGGCTGGACTGTTTGGGGTCTGTCTGAAGTTTGGATTTTTCACTTGCTCTGGTGTTTTGGAGGTGAATATTGCAAAAACAAACTGGGCAGCGAGTGCTTGCTTTGATACAAATTCAAAATTTGCAATCAGCACTCCTGATCTGTCCATTTTGAATGCAACTGCAGCTCTATTTCCATGCACTTTTATGAAAAGCATTAGCCGTTATTTCAATGACATAAATGGAAACTGGGGCCTTTAACACCCTAAATTAATTTAGAAACCAGTACTAACTGAAGTGGCACCATCGTGAAAGGATCCCACCAAGACTGTGCCAAATGTTACAGCTCTTAACATTCAGACATACTGTGTGCGAGGGCTGAGCCTTCACTCACCTACCTAACCAGAATGCTGTCATGCACTATGATTCACAGCAGGATGTGCACAACATTCCTGACGTTAGCTGGTGCGCTGTAGCCGAGGCAGGGCAGCCTGATCAGTGCATCATGCGCTGGGTCTGAATGAGAAGAGCACAGGTACATATGTGCCGCTGCGGTGCATTCAGACTTTCTCTTTCCACAGGTCTGTACAGGTAGCTCACTGTCCAGAAAATGACGGCTGACAAGCTGAAAATGTTTTGAGGCTTTGGCTGGTTTGTCTGTTTTAAAGGAGCCCTGAAGGAGCCCCATAAATGATTATGTGATGGAATGTCAGATTCCCAGGCTTATACAACTTGTCAATAACATTAAAATATTTTGTCATTTATCATCCGTTTTCCTAACCCCTGGGGCAGGGTCATGGGACAGCTGGAGCCTACCTGACAAGGAATGTGCTGCTGTGGTGTTTCTTGTTGGGGTCCTGCAGGCAGTGCTTGAAGCAGACTGGGGCCAGCGGTGCTCGATGCTTTGATATCACATTCTAATACACACAAACACACACACAACGACCACCAAGGGACAACCTCCTGCCCCCCCGGTGTAAAATGAATAACAAATTAGGACAGCTTAGGGAAAAATAGGGATGGAATTGTACTGCGTACACAAGATTATAATTCTGATGTAAACCGATTACAATATATATATATATATATATATATATATATACACATCAGAACAGTGCCTTACATTTTTTCTATGCCAGTACCATTGTCCTTTGCCAAGCACATTGTACATGGCAGGCTTCCAATGCCAATCAAGACTTGGCACTTTTGTCATTTGCATGCATGACAAGAAAAAGCAAAATCTGTACTGTAGTCAAGCCACGATGACATAACATTGTACAATTTTTCTGTAATACAGAAGATGACAGAAGGAGAAGAACTGAGACACAGTGTTTGAGTAAGTAAAAGTAATTAGTAGTGCTGGGCGGTATACCGTTTCATACCGAAAACCATTTTTTATTTTTGTTATGATATGGATTTTTCTTATACCGCAACACCGGTTCAAATAGCCTAAACAATGTTCAGAACATGGCGCAGCAGGAAACTGTTTATGGGGGGACCTTTTTCACTGCTACACCGCTAAACACGCATGCAATGGAGTACATGTGTTGGTTCGGTGGCAACTGGTCGACAGTCAACCCGGCAAAAGACAATTCGGCAAAGAAACAACTTGGCGAAATACAACTCCGCAACATCCTTTACCAGTTAGGTAATAGTTAGGTTCAAAGAGATTTTTTAATTATATTTAAATGACAACTTTATTTAAAATGTTGAAAATAAATTTATATAATTGACGAACAAACTTTATTCTGCAGATGGAACAAACTCTATCTTACATTATCTTCTGCAACCAAAACTTCTAATCCTTTATACAAATTGTATTGATTGTAATTGTATGATAACGATATTTAGAATACAAAAGGTGACTTGTGAGTACGGCTTAAGGAATATCTTTACTCTCAACGTATTGGGACTCTCATAAAGCAGGCGATTCTGTGGATTTTCCAGTGGCTTATGTTGTCATTTAAATGTCATTAAAAAATCTCTTTGAACCTAACTATTACCTAACTGGTAAAGGATGTCGCCGAGTTGTCCTTTCACCGAGCTGTCTGTCGTCCAGTTGCCCCTGAACGACATGTGTTAGTGGAGGTATTGAGCGGTGAAAATGGACAGAGAACATTCTGAAATTGAAGCTGTAGCAGACGATAAAGCTGAACATGATGACACAGAAGAACTTTTTCCGAAAAAAGGAGCCATGTCCATTGTCTGGAGCTACTTTGGTTTTAAAAGGTCAGATGTGGACCAAACAATTATTTACTGCAAATGCTGTTTAGCTAAAGTTGTTGCTGGAGGTGGCAACACAAGCAATTTTCTGCAACACCTTAGCTGCAAACATGCTTTGGAGTACCATGAATGTATGGAACTAAGACTGGCCCCCTCCATGTCCTCAGGTTGTCTCAAGCTAGAGGACACTCGAGTCAGACGTCACTTGTAGAGGTACTGCCTACGACAAAAAAAGCAAGCGGTGGATCGAGATAACCAACGCCATTACTATCCATATAGCTAACGTGTCAGTGGGCAGAGATGGTTAACATTAACAGAAAGTGTAATTGGTTTACAAAAAAAATATTTACTATTTATTCCTTTTCTAAGACATGTTCAGTGCAATACAACTTTTGATAAGCACCTCTCGATATTTTACTAAGTCTAAATTTCTCTTTGGATGATTGAAATCATGTTGTCAAAATTATAGTTTAAGTTGTTTGCAAAATTTGTTATTTTGTCTGCAATTGTCATGCAATGTGATTCCTTCTCTTCATTAGTGCCACCCCCTTGAAAACTATCACTTTATGGGGCCATGCAAACCTGTATTAATACTTGTGTGCACATTAAAATTTTTTTTTGTACAATGTACAATGCTCATGACAGTGGAATAGGTTATTCTTAGCCAGTCTACTGCAGTAATTGCAGTGGAAAATGTGGTTAACATCCACTCATGCATGGGGAGAAAAATACTGTAGAATACAGTGAAACCGGGATAATTTAGAAAAATACTGTGATCTAAAATTTTAGTCATCCAGCCCAGCACTAGTAATTAGTAACTTCTAGTTTTCTGCTGGTAGACATTTATAAAAATCCATTGTATGAGTCGGATCTAATTTTAGAGCTTCTTACCAATACGGCATCATGATTTATAGTAATTTTAAATGAACCTGTAACAAATCTCCTTTGAATCGTTGTAATTACATTCCTGAATACCATTACAGCGATCTGTGAGACAACAAAACTAACTCCTGCATCTCAAGCACCATTATGTGTGGATGCTTTCCGTGGTTCATGGGTAGAGCAGCTAATTTTTCATAATCAACAAGCATCTCTCCAGCCACTTGAGGATATCGAACATCATTGAGCTTTTGAAATGACGATGTGAACTTTTAAGACAT
>NC_041396.2:143029662-143172162 GCF_900747795.2 Erpetoichthys calabaricus
TTGTTAAAACAACAATTAAGATATTATCATAGATGACACATCACACACTCCTACATGTGGGGGAGGTGGGGGCAACCAGCTAATTATTGGGTCAATTCCTTGAATCAAAAGGTTTAATGATCTTGATTTTGCTCTTCATTTATCAGAGGTGGTCATCTGTAACCATAATTCAATTTTATCACTGTTACAGAAAAGGTTTGTAATAACAATTTGACCTTTTAGCTAAACAAAAACTGTTAGCTTCTCCTATTTTTTATTTTTTTTGTTAACAAATCAAGTTGAGTGCTCACTGAACAATTCAGGCGAAGGGTAGTTAGAACACAGCTTGTCCTCCTTGAAGCCTCCGCTTTATTAACACTCTTTTCTTGATGCTTGTCAAATTAATACGAGTAAAACACTGTGCCCAAATGGTACTGGAGACTACAGCTATGACTGTGGAAATTATATATACATGCATATTTACTGGATATTTTTATATAAAGTCACGCTGGATAATTAAAATGTGCACAGAAATTGCAATATTTAATATGATTAAGCACTTGTTTTACTATGCAATTCTGCACCTTATCTCTCCATTACATTAAAAACATGTAAGCGTTATTCAGCCTTGACCAGTCCCCTCCACACCGCTCGCCCAATCATTACTCGTACTGCGCACATCCTCTCTCCGTACCACACCGCGACGCTCTCAATGCTGCTGACTCGCCCTTGAAAGCAGTTGGTTATAATGGTAAGGCAGAAAAACTAATTATTCAAGAATGTTGAATTTTAGATTGTGATAGAAAAACAGCGACAAGAGTTGATAATGAACGCTGAAAAAAAGAAAATGATCAA
Organism: Erpetoichthys calabaricus; assembly: GCF_900747795.2. NCBI lineage: Eukaryota > Metazoa > Chordata > Cladistia > Polypteriformes > Polypteridae > Erpetoichthys > Erpetoichthys calabaricus. The sequence goes on from NC_041396.2 coordinate 143,030,497, forward strand.
AAAAAGAGCTGCATATAATATAAATCAAGAACAAAGAGAATTGTCCAATACTGTAAACGAGAAACAGAAAAATATCTCAAACAATATGTGAACAGAAGTGCAGCATTTATAGGATGTAAGTTAGAGGACAAAGTAGTTCAAAATATTGTTTTTGATGAGCCATTAATGTCATTTAATTTTGTATTTACTTTTTATTACGTTTTACTAGGTTTTATTATTCATTGGAATTTAAAATAGCCAGAGTAGTGAAATGCTCACGTAATTGATTTTCTGTCTATAATAACTGAGGACCAAACCATCTTCCTCCCATGACCTGCATACTTTTCTATATACCAATTCTTTAAATGCAATTGCCTTCTCTAACGGAGGGGCGCCCCAGCGCCTTTTGAGCGGCGAGACAGTGGGCGCCCCTTGCCCCTGGGATTTGGCGAGTGAAGTGAGCAGGGGGTGGAGCCCCCTAGTAAGATATTATTATTTTTAAAATATGGAAAAGGTTGATCAAGCACAACGAACCCCACATGGAAGTGAGAAATGATGAAACGGAAGTAGAAGAATTGTAATCTCACCACCAATATGATTGAAGCACTATTAAACTCTGAGCCTTAGATCATCAAGACACTGGAATGCACTGAGATGCATGGAGTCTTACATGTAACTACTCCACCAATGAAAAATGACAAAGGCTGGGTGGAGGATTAGCAATAAGGGGGCAAGGCTGAAAAGAACAGGAGACAAAGAGGGCAAAATGCCAAAAGGTGCTGCCTATTAGCATAAGCGGGAGAGCCAAAGTATGGTATCTGCGTTAAGCTATTGATTAAAAAAGTCTTGCAGCCCAGGAACAGCAGCTGTTTCCATGGTCAGAGCCCAGATGTTTATTATGTTTAATAAAAGGCTAAACTGAAACCAGAAAGATTATGGACTCTGTGTGATTTCCTGGCTTTAGATGTCATTGCTATGTGATTTTATTCTATGACATGACAAAGGAGGTAACACCACAAGCTCAGAGAGTATTTTAATTTAGTTACTATAAATCACATTTATTTATAAACAGCTTTAATTTTTTTTTTTTTTTTTGCTTAGTGTACCTGCATGTATTGTACATTTTATGTGCGTTTTTTGACAGACTATACAATGTCTCACCAATATGCATGTTTTCCTTTAACATAGTTCTGCTAGGAACACAAATATGAATATAAATGAAAAGGTTAATGTAAGCAGTGTGTTAGAATATCACTTTTATTTCCTAGTATTTGAACGTTAGTTTTGTTCTTGCCAGTGTCTCTGTTCTCCCTGCGTTGTTATGGATGTCTTTTGAGTCCAAAGCCATGGCTTCATGTTGAGTGGGGACCCTGTGAGTGAGTCTGAGTGGACCATCATTTAAAATGGTATTCATTGTGGCCAGTGCTTTTATGATACCTTGAGCACAGATACCTAAATGTATTTCTTTAAAACAAAACTGATAGTAACCAAACCGAACATCATGTTTAGGCAAATTGTCTTTCTGCTAGCTATAATTATATGACAAAACAAAAGCACTTTTAAAAGGGAACTTTTCTTTCTTTCCATGATGCCTTGTTCTAACCCGGTGCGCTTTTGTGTGCATTGATGCAGTGGTTGTTAGCGCAGGCTGCCACCCTGAAACAAAGGTATTTGTTCTGTGAAAGCTCCCATTAATTTGGCTCTGAATATTGTGAGAGAGATGTCATCCTTAGAAGCTGCACTTGCCCATCTTTTGCACTTCCACTGTTGTGCCACAGTGGCTCTTGTCTACAGTTCACACGCATGAGATGCTGATTAAAACCTTACCTGCAGAATTGCCTGGAGTGGTTCATGTTGGGACCTGCTTTGATATTGCCTTTGTCTGGATCGTAGATAGTAGTTGCTCTGGCGTAAGCTCCTCCAAGGATGAAAATGAAGCCATTCAGTGTGACAGCTGGAGCATACTTGTTATCTGTTCAAAGTAAAAACAAATATGCAATAATGCTATATCATGCCAACAGACCATCTTCTTACAGTGTACCTCTGCCTTTCATCTCCTGGCACTAGCTCCATTTCAGACATTGTATCCTGGGCTCTTGTTAACATTTTTCTTTCTGATATTTTTCATTGATTTAATGTTTTTCCAAACAGAGCTGCGTGTCACTTAGAAAAAAAGGGAGTTCAAGACTCATGCTGAGACTAATGCTAATAATCCAGCACAGGAGAAAAGGACAGAATGTGACTATCTAATTAGCCTCTTTGAACTGTTATATAAATAAACATTAACTTAGTCTTAATCTCCATGAGTTGGCTTCACTGCATATCCTTCTTAAGGACTTCATTGAAGAAGCGAGGAAAATACTTCTGACTGCACATTTCCAATTAGGCAACAGTCTGTTCAGCCAACAAGCAATAATACAAATGTTCATCAATACGGTGTCTAAAATATTACTGATGTCGCTTGAAAATATCTAGAAAAAAAAATCAGTTGAAAATTCTCATCCTCAGAGAGGGGAGACTACAACTAAGTGGTTGGCAATTTCAGCACCATGGACAGAGTACTGCAGAGAGCTCGACTCGCCTTTTACAAATCAAAGTGCAATTACGACTCCAGCGACTGGACGCTTCAGCACAGTCCACGCCACTGGGTGATGACTCCCGCAGCTGCATTCACTTTTACACATTAATCCACCATCTTGCACTCTCCCTCTCTTTTCCTGTCAGTTGTGCCTGTAATTTAATGACGGAAATCACTGTTAAGGAGGCACTCTGCTCCTAATTCCGACTTCCTCATAGACCTGCTATGCCTGACTGCTTCGATGGTGGGCGATGCACTGCACACTTCTCCTCACTTAGCACTGTTTGTTTGGGTTACTTCTTTCTAATCTCTACTGAAATATGCTCTCTTTTTGGAATGTGAACTATAAACCAGTAGTTTTGGCTACAGCAGGAAAGGCTTGTCATTTTGCCTTCCTGATTTATTCCTCTGCCTACGTTGCATCAATGGGTACATTCGCGGCACTGCTTCTGTAGTGTACCTCATATCCACCTAGGCAATTGTGGATGGGATGGACAGAATTAGCCTCTTTGAACTGTTATATAAATGAAAGACTCTCATGGATTTATGTTCAAAGCTAAAACAATCAAATAAACAATAAAATACAGTACATGTTCATTTTATGAATGCACCTAAGTCAGTACCAAACTGGAGTAAGGGTGCAGTGCAGGAATTACCTTGAACAGGGTCTGTAACAGTGGTCAGAGTTACAGTACGGTCTGTTACGGTCAACCGCACTTGCATATGAGATGTGGGATATATATAACTATATATATATATATATATATATATATATATATATATATATATGGAAGAGAAGGTCTGTGATACAGTTTGCATATTTGCAGCTGGAGATCCACGAAGGGAGAAAAAACGAATCACGTATCATAAAATAGTTTTTTATTCCTGAGCTTTCAACCCCTGTCAGGGGTCTTCATCAGAGGATAATGCTTAGACTTACAAGAATCAAAGGCAATATATAGCAACACATTCAGTGGGGGGGGGGGGGGGTGGAGGTGACTAAGTCAGTATGATCAAAGGGGGGGGGGTGTATAGTTTAATTATTGCATATGCCAACTTAAGAAGGACATGTACACAATAATTAAACTATACAACCCCCCCCCCTTTGATCATACTGACTTAGTCACCTCCACCCCCCCCCCCCACTGAATGTGTTGCTATATATTGCCTTTGATTCTTGTAAGTCTAAGCATTATCCTCTGATGAAGACCCCTGACAGGGGTTGAAAGCTCAGGAATAAAACTATTTTATGATACGTGATTCGTTTTTTCTCCCTTCGTGGATCTCCAGCTGCAAATATTATATATATATATATACAAATTACTTTTATTCTATGTTAATTAGTGTTCCCTAATTTTAATTCTTATTTATTCTGTCTTTTTTCACTTTCTTCATCATGTAAAGCACTTTGAGCTACATTATTTGTATGAAAATGTGCTATATAAATAAATGTTGTTGCTGTTGTAATGCAGAAAATGCAACCACGCAGTGAATAGGCAAACTCTGTACATATACTGGAATTTCACATCACCAGAATGACATCAAAACATTTAAGTCACTCATCTGTAATGTACAGTACTGTAAGTTATTGCTGATAACAAAAAAAAGTTCCTTCTTAGACTGCTGGCATTGCTTCAAAAAATGTCTCTGTAAGTGTACCCACCTGATTGCACATCACACTAAACCTACTAAGCAGGCAGGCGCGCCTTCAGTGCACACATGACCCTGCACAATGGTGACAAACATGACTTTTGAAAGTACTGTCGATCTCTGCTTTTGTCGGATGGTTTCCCTTTAAGCACTAAAATTCCAACCTTAATCCATTTGTCTAAAAAAAAAAATAATTTTATTATATTGACCACCTTAATATATTTATTACTTGTGAGAAAAAATTGGTATGACAAAAAGTGTACCACATAATTATAGGAAAAAGTCACACAAACAGTACAGGAATCAGTGGTCACAATGTGCTGGGCCTAATCTGCAAAATTCATGGCACTTGGACTTCGTGGTTCACCAGCCTGGCTTTAATTTGCAGTCACTTTGCAAACAGCCTGCAAAGGTTCTTTTTGGTTTTGTTTTTTATTGACCGCAGCTATAGAAATGGCCAGCCAGCGGCCTGACTACTTTTGGAGCTCTAAAAAATGTGCTAGCAGTAGATTTCATATAAAGAAAAAAAAATGGAAAAGGTTTAAGGAAAATTGTGACATTTACAAAGAACATTGAGTACCAGGAACACATTTCTGTGCAAAACCAGACAGAAGCTGGAATCTGAGGCAGGCCGGCTTTTTGAGCAGTAAATGTCAGTAAGGCCTATTTTTGGAGAGCTTTACTCGACTTCACCCCTTATTACCTTTTAATGTTATGCTTCTCTTATCAGATGCAGTAGGTCAATTTACTTCGAGTGCACACATAACTACAATTCAAAATCTAGAATGTGTTATGCGTTTGGAATTTGAACATCAGAACTGTTACTTTTGATAACATTTTTGATACTTTTTGTTCTTTTGTACTGCATTAAACGTGTTACTACTAACATTTCTTGAAGGTATCCAACATACACTGATCATGACTGGTGTCTGAACTGAGGAAAAGGAAATGTTGATACAACAAATCAGGAGTAGCAGAGGAGGAGCAGAAGTTCAGAAGACTACTGAAAGTGTTACACTTGTTTGGGTTGGTAGAAATGAACACTCATTTTTGCCTAATTACACTGTCACATTGTGTTAATGTTAATTGTTCTGTTTTACAACTCTGGATTCAAATTATGATGATTTATATTCAGTTACACTGAAGCAAGCCACATGAAATATCTTACCTCTTTGAAATGGGAGATGAGGCAGCTGTGATGTACTCTGATGACTACAGGTAACATCTGTAAAACTGTAATGAGTTTGCAGCCTATAATGAAAGTTAGCTTCTTTTCACTGTACTGTTAAACAAATGAAATGACGTCCAATTTTTGGACCCCCTACCAAAGTGAACCAAGTTTTCAGAACCAGGGTTAAACAGAAAGGGTGTTGCTCTATTCATGGCAGAAACCCATTTTTCATTTCTCTCGACTGTTTTACTTCATTGTGGCGATGTCCACCGCTACTAGCGGGCTAAACAATCCAGAAATGACAAAATAAACAGCCGCTGAGCAATTGCAGCCATGCAGCCTGCTTGAGCTTGTCTATGTATTCACACTTCACAGGGAAGACAAGCAGGGACATGTACAGTAAATAGATAAATACGTAAATAAGAAACTAAATCAGATATACTAAAATACAGCTACAACTGAAACGCAAGTCAGAGGATAGCAAATGTTACGATACTCCTGCACATAAATCCAGTTGCATTTGTCCACCATTAACTGAAAATACTGTATATGGAAAATAATATAAAATCAAGCGAAAAGCAAAGAAAACTGGATGTTGCAAAATAATTTATGTATTCATATATCATGTATCACATCCATATATTTACTCTTTTTGAGAACTATTTCAAAATGTTTAACTTTGCTCCGGAGTTTGTATGTAGCATTCGGCCGCAAGTACACACATTCACAATTGAGGTAAACTGGCACAGCTCCGTGAAGCAGCCGTCTGATCGTCTAGAATGGTGCCTTTACCCTGCTGCTTAGGTCTAAATGAGATGAGCCAACATCTGCAGCCTTCAGCTAAGCTCTTCCCACTTCAGCAGCTCCTGGGCCTTGCTGGTACAGACTCAATAAGGAAATGGATGGATGAATAATACCAACTTAGCTTGGTGCCACAACATCAGAAGGCCAGTTTAAAGGGAATTACTGCTGGTCATACAGAAATACAGTGAACGAGGCCTGCTTGACTGCTACCACCATGTCTCGCTTACACACCACCACCCAGTACCCCAGCTGTGAAAACACACGGATGGACAGTCACATGTGGCGAGATGTGAAAAGGCCTTCAAAATCTCAAACACGTGATAAAGTCAGGAGACAAAATTCTAAAATATATACAAAGTGGGAGTCTCCACTTAAGTGTGTGATATGTAACCTTACAGTTTGCCTTAACAAGCGCCATAAGATACCTACACGTGTCAACTCCCTGTTGCTTCTGCACACTACAAGTTCTGATGAAAGATAAATTTCCTGCGGATTGTGCAGAAATTGGCTATTTAATACACTCACAACAAGAGCAAAAAACCATGATTTTAGCAGCAGGACATGCTGCACAGATGCTTACTACTAGTGTCCAGCAGTGCATCATAAAAACTAGATTAAGTGGAAAGGAAAAATATATGTAGCATTCACACATGTACCAAACTCTGGGTTTGCTTTGTAGTTGCAGACTCTTTTTCAAATTAGCCAGACCTTATACTTACCTACAATATACTCCTCAAAGTCTTGTTTCAAACAGACGGTAGTGCATCCATTTTCTGAACTTGCATACGCAGGGCAGGGTTGTGGGGCACCAGGGGTCTGCATCGGGCACAAGGCAGGAACAATCCCTAGACAAGGCACCAGATTCGCTAATAACTAGACATGGCCATGAAGGAACAACAGGCTAAAATCACCCTTAGAAATTCTAACTCAAAGGCAATGAGGAGCCTGGCAAGTACGCACGTCAGCTTTGTTGAACTGACGCTGACTGTTCTAAAGTTGGCCACTAGATGTCAGCATTGGACCACTTTAATTACAAGGCAGTACACATTAGTGCAATTACAAAGTCTTGCTAGTTGTATGGTCACCAGAGAAGGGCTAAGAGCTCAAATGAATATTTCAACAGTAGCAGGAAAGATGACATTAAATTGAGGGACGGAAAAGAATGCCCAAGACAACATGCACTCAGGGCCTGTCTGTGCACTCACTGATACATGTATTTAACACCATCTCTGCGTATCACTGATATAGGACTAATGGCTATCTATGTCCATTTCTTTATCTGCTGAGCCGGTTTGTTCCATTTAAGTCACTCTTAGCAGCATGAGGTGTAAGGCAGCGCTAAACCCTAGAGAAGGAGAGCAGCCTGAGGCAGGACACACTCCACTCACACCAGACTCAGAAGACATAGGGAGACCTACAAACTCTACATAGTTTAGGGCTTGAACCGTGTCTGCAGGACCCCTGTGCCACTACTAAATAAATCGATGCCGTTTCACTTTTAAAAAATCAACTTACTCTCACTACAGCGCATTGTAAAGTGACTCCTCTGTATCCAATGTGGCTGAGCAGTCCAGACTAAAATCAAGTGTTCAGTTGAACCCTGGCAACCAAATGAATGTGCAAGACAACAATCACTGTGGGCTCTGGCCAGCGTACAAAGTGCTTTGTAATTAAACAACCAGAAATGTTGGGAGGATTAATACTCACATTCAGAATACACAATTGGTAATGACAATCTGCTCTATCCTACAGTTTGGCACTCAGTTAACATAAGTAATTCAGAGTGATTATTTAAATATGATTAAACAAACAGAAAGGTTCACAGTTCGCCTTAGAGGAGTATTACATGCATAATAAAGGGTTCTTGTGAAGCGCATAGCGGCTGTTTTTGTAAAAGGCTGAGTTTGCAGCTTCAAGGCCGTGTGAGGAGAGGGAAGTTAACAAGGTGGGCTTAGCCATGTTTGCACTTGCGTTAGGGCTGGTATTTATTTTCTACCTAAAATGGGCAAAGGGTAGGGGGTTTAATGTTCATCAACAGGAAGCTCTTAAAATTTGGGATAGCGTAAGAGTACAAAATGGTGGTGTGTCCTGGATTTCCTTTGGAACAGAATTTTGCAATAGTCGTAATAGTCTGTAACAAGAGAGCTACCAAGATGAAGCAGTTTCTTATTCTTGTCACTGATGCTTCTGTCCCTGTGTGTAAACATCAAGAGTTCCTCATCTAATTTTGTCGAGTTTAGCGGATTTCTAACCCATCATATTCGGAGGTTTATAGCACAAGCTGCTGACCACAGGCAATCCCAACACAACAAATGTGATAACGTTTACGTCAGATATTGGAAAGATTTATGGCACTTGACGCTGACTGATTTCAGCCAGAAAAAGACAAAGAAATGAAAGGCTTCGAGATAAAACATAACCTTAGCTTTCACTGGTCTTAAATCAAAACTTGCTTGGATTATTAATAAGGGGGAGAATGGGGGCGGGGGGCAGCTCCTGGACAACCAGTGGTGAACTGAATGCGGCTCACAGCAACTCAAAAAAAATATATAAAAAATAATTGAAAAAGCGCTCTTTGCTCAGCTAAGGTTGAAACAATCAATGCTTCTCAGACCCAGACACAGACGTTGTTGCCTTTTCAAGCTCAACTACAGATGTGAAGAGTATTTAGAAAAGAAAAGGCACTGCATGGAATTCAATTCAGACTATTTATACCTAACGTACTTCCTAGAGAGCTCGATACATTGCTAAACAAAAATAGCACTCTGTGAGTATATCTTCGCACATTCACGTTCACGTTTTTTGATGTTTGCACTCTTAAAGTTCCTAAAGATCAGTGTCCATGCAAGGTAATGTAAATGATGTTGAGACGTCTAGATTCTCCAAAACTGGGGACCTCCCTTTTCAAATACTCACACACACTGTACATGACTGAACAGTAAAAGTGAACCTAAGCTTGGATGATGGGATACATGCTGTAACTATGACATCTTAATCCAAGCTGTTGGTTTTAATTTACTTTTTGTATATAAATTTGAATTGATGTCTGGACACTTGAAACGTAATAACACTCAACACCTACTTGTTATTGCTTTTGCATTTCAGTATGTAATCAACCCCCTTCAGTCCCGTGGTCCTTCACTTTTCATTCTGGGTGCTTCGTAGGATTCTTCCACAAGATGGTGCCCTTCATAAACTTTTACAACATTCTGTAAACCTCAGTAATCGAACTCATAGCGAACCCCTGCAGCGCACACAAGGCAGGGAGCAGCTCTTTACAGAGAGCCATTCCACTGCAGGGTCCACTTGTGCCAACATATGGCGGTACTAGATAATACTGGCTGGTTCAACTACGAAGTCTGCGTAGTTCAGTTCAGGGCTCTTTAATTGTTGTGTTTTTAATTCTTAGTCTGTACAGACTCATGGAACATTTTATAGCAACAGCCTATACACAGATTACACACACACTCACACACCAGTGAGAAGTTTTAGAACATCTCATTTTTTCAGTTTTCATGGAAATGCACACAGTTTTAATCTTTTCATGTTTCATGAAATCAAGTCATACATCAAATAAACAATGGCAAATAAAAAAATAAGCCAAGGAATCACTTGGTGTACAAAATGTTATTAAAATTTTTGATTAATCAAAGTAGCCACCTTTTGCTGATATAACAGCCAAACTGTGGTAACTCTTTTGATTCAGAATGCCAGTCACTCTGTGGGAGTCACCAACTCTGCCTCCAGCAAAAGAACCCCAGACCACCACACTTCGTCCTCCATGTCTAACATTTGGTGTCACACACTGATGAACCATCATTTCACCAACTCAATGGCATGCAAACACCCTGTGTGATGATTTAAAACTTTGATTAATTGGCCCATAAGACTTTTTACCAGTCTACATTAGTCCAAAGCTGGTATTTCAAGGCCTTATTTTGTCCATTAAGGAATGGCCACTCGCCCTGTCAAACCTGCAGCACAAAGTCTCCTTTTCACAGTAGAAACAGGGACTTGCTTTTTTTTCAGCCACTATTAAGATGTGCTTGAAGCTGTTGTGCTGTGAGGCGCCCATCATGCAAGCTGGTGACCCTCAGAAACTTGTCTTCTGATTGAGTTGTGACTTTGGTTCTGCCAGATCTCTTCCTATCAGAGTTTCTTCCATTCTCAGTGACACAATTGTAGCGGTGCTACTGGGTGAAGAAACTTCAACTCCCTGCAGTGGCTCTGATTAGTCGTCTGCTGAGGGTGCAGGGGCTGCTGGGGACAAGGAGGCAACGCAAGATTTAAAAGGGGGCCAGTTCTACAGAGAAGGAGAAGTCTTTTGTGCTTCGTGTCTGGAATTGCCTGTTTGTTTGCCTTCCTGTTTTGCTAATTGTGGATTCTTGTTTTGTCCTGGATCATCTCCTGTTTTGGGTGTATGGACTGTCTGGTGTCTTCCTGCTGCATGAGGACTGTCTGAGGATTTGTTGTCATCCTGCAAAAAAAGGAGCGCTCCTGATCCTATTCACATGTCATCATCTCATCAGGAAATACTGGTAGGACTGACCTTTACATTCATATACAGTGTGCTGATCTCTGGACTATCTACTTCCATGATTTCCCGTTTTCATGGACTTCATCGTGTGTGGTTTTAATTAGTAATTTGTGGTTGCTTAATTTGTGTTTATTGTATAATTGCCGGAAGGGAGGTGGGGTGCAATCATTGTAGTTTTACTATATTTCATTTATTATTGTTTAATACATTCATTAATTTCTGTTTTATTACTGGTTGCTTTTTTGTCTCTGTGAGGGAGTGTGTCGAGAGTCAGGCCGTCCTGTCATCGGTGTGATTCGTAGCTGGGTTTTAGTCTGCTACACTTTAGATTTTATTATTTTTTTGTCAATTTCTCTAAATAAAAGGCCTACACTTCTAAGGATAATAATGCTTTGTCTCATTTCATTTGTTAATTGCCATTTTCTTACCGTTATCACTGGAATTTACAACTTTCTAGGGCGTAGAGGGTTTAGTAGCTCAGTCTGTTCTAACTCTGCTTTAAGACAGACAGAGGGTTTTTAAGTAATCAACAGTGGTTGGGACACCAGTGCAAATCGTTTGCTTCAACCTGTAAGGCTTCATTTACTTTAATTGCTGCAGTAGGTTGTAACCTATTAGCTGTTCCATGAAGAAGGTCCATTTGTAATATTCTGAAATGTCCTTTTTTTCAGTTTTTGCTAAGCTAAACTTTAAATGTAAATAAACCTTTTGCAGTTTACTGTTTACCTTTTCACCATTTTAGATTATTCACTGCATTTGAAATTATTAAAACTGAAGAGAAACTGAGGTGTCCTAATATACACACAGTATATATTTTATTATGCTGGAAAATGAATGGTTGTTGCTCAATGGCATATTACTGAATGCTCTCCCAGGACTGATCACCTAGCCCTTTATCTTTTTCTGTGCGATGCCATGGACATGCATGGTGTCTGTCTTTTTTTTTTTTTCTTCTGCCAACTCAACAACTGCATGTGCTGTGTGGCACAGTGGGTAAGGGCATTGAACTTTCAGCTACAGTGCAACTGGTTCAGCCCAACACTGTGACCCTGAAAATGTTACTTCACCTTTCTTGGGCATCAAATGTAAATAAAATATGTACATAAACAAGTGTACTCTACCCTGACCTTATAAGTTGGATAGCATAATGTTATTCACCTCTTAAAACAATAATGGAAGTTAACTGAGCTCTCTTTTTAAAATTATCCAAAGAATGTTGGTGATGGATCACTGAAACAGAAATAAGTGAAGCAGCTGATGGTGTGTGAAGCCTCCATTTGGTAATAACATGCACAGCACATTTCTAGATGGTCTCTCATGGGTTCGCTCAACTTAGGTGATCATACTGGTTCTGTAATCCTCAAACTCACTGAAATTATGATTCCAGATGGATAACAGAGACCATCTGCAAAAACGATATTCTGCATGTCCCTTTTTTTATCATGATAAAGTATTTTTATAATTATCATCTGCAACACAGTGTGATAGCAAAGATATTTTGCATTCAGAAGGAGAGTCTATTTTAAACTGCACTATAAATTACCACGAAAACAACATATTGTATTGTAGTTACATTTATTTGGTTTGAGGTTCTGTTCATTCAGAGATTTTTCACTTTACTGAGAGAGCTATGGGAATTAAACATTGCTAATTGAACAATAACTCAAAATCCATGCTTCTGAGAACAAATAAAAAAATGAAAAATGTAACAATCTGTTTACAGTTGCAGGCAGCAGTGCGTCTCACCTTCCCTTGTTGCCTCACTTTGTGCGATTAGCTCACCAGGTAGCAGCTTACTGTAGTATTTATCTGAATTGACTATACAAGCAGGACACTCTTGTGTGTTTGTTTTAATTTTAACGCTTTTACATATAACATACCTTGAAGTTATACCATATATTTCTCAAACTAAGCAACAAAACTAAATTAACATGCACACACCATGAAATCAAAGATTTAAAAGACAATGCCGCATATGCACAGTTGTTTTGATGGCATGTATAAAACATGATTGGGGATTTCTCTTGGGCCATTTTTTTTCTTTGCTTACTTTAATCACTTATAATACATTCAAGTGTTTTAGTTAGCAGCTGGCTTCCCTAAAGTGATCATGTCAACGTGCACCTTACATTTGCTCTGTTTGGATGAACCTTTACGATTGATAATTTGTCACTTTTGAAATATGGGCTCCACTGATCGTCACCTTCTGGGTAATGTTCTACACTTTACATCACAAAGTTGCAGATCTCATTTTTGACTTGCCATGTGACCCTGAGAAAAATCCCATCATCTGCCGGTGTTCCAACTGTAGCAGAATAAGCAACAGCACTATGAATTGACATTGGCTTTCTCAATACGAAAGGCACTGTTCCGTCACGTCTTTAAAATATGCTAATGTCCAGGTACTGTATATGAAAGATGATTTCATCAATTTCAAGGCCACTTTATTTCCATACAGGGCCACAGAAAGCCCATCTGGACTCAACATAGGGAGCCACACCATTTCAGGGCACAGTCATATGCTGCGTCATCCCAGACCCTTTTAGAGGCACAAAGCAGGCTAACCAGAGTACCTATAGAAAGCCCATGTGTCTTTGAAAGAAAGTTGAAGCTTGAGTCCAGCAGTCTACACCTGGATGGCATGGCACCAGTGGTGGCTTCTGCTCTGCCGTCCCACTTATTACTATTTATTATGCCTTATGGAATTCTTTATTAATACAGCGAGTCTCAATGGGCCTTCGTAATCAGACAGCCCCCTGCTCTTCAGTCATCATGCTGTACGGTCCACCCCTCATTAAACTTTCAACTGAACATACAGAATTGTTCTTTGATACTGTAAACTTTGCAGCTTTTCTAATTCTACATTTTTTCTGTCTGTCTCTGACATAATATAAATGCACACCGTTGAGTGTGCTGAAACATTGTACGCAGTGTCCTTGATGCAAATAATCTAGTGTATTAAATAAAAACCTGTGCAACTGAGAATTTAAAAAGAAAGAAAAAATCTATTAAAGATATTTTCTTTAGGCTGTGATCAAGGGTGCATTCTTGATAATAACAGACCATGGCCACCTTACCTTCCACCAGTAACAGACAGGAGACTGTAGATGTGTGAGGTATTGCTCCTTTTGTACTTTCTAATGTTTTGCTGTTATGAATCCCCATCCTATCAGATTTAATGCCTAATGGCTGAAGACTCAGCTCAAAACTGTGAACATCATAATTTTTGGTTGAACTGAAATTAATGTCCTAACAACAACCACATTCACTTACTTTGCTAACTATGAATGGTGCATACACAGTGAAAGAAATTATATTGTTTTACCTTTTCAGTGTGATATTAACAGTGGGCACTTGAACTGATCTAACAGTAATGTTTACTTCGTATTCCTCTATCCATTTTAAATCTTCCTTTTGATCAGAATTCATACTGGAAGTGGAATGCAAGGCAGAATGTAGGGCCATTGCAGGGTACACAAATACAGACACTTACACGGAGACATTTTACAGATACCACAGTATGAGAAAAGCCGACAGGTGGAAGAGGGTCTAAAGCTGAGGGGAAAGTACACACAAAGGGCATCCTAACTGGGACGTGGGGCTCAAGACAGTCACCTGCAGCTGTGACCCAGGGCTGGCAGGGCAAACAAGCAGTTGTAACTGCAAAAGAGCAGCTGTGCATGCTGCTGTACCAACACCATTTTCATGAGGCAAAACTGTTAATCTCCACTCATATTATCAAGTCAGCATATTAATTAAACAAATGGCTAAGCTCTAATAAAACTGTGAAAGCAGCCTACCTAATCTAATTCACACACATAAAATAATGAACATAGCAACCTGGATAAAGCACACGAAACTCTCTTTTAAACAGAGATCTCTAAACTAATTTTCTGTATGTGTATCTGCATGTAAAGTATTCATACTTCCATATGACATATATGCATTGCTAGATGTGTTAATTAGCTATTTCTTCTGCTTGCTAAAGGATATCAGTAACACATTCAGACACCTTTGGCTCTGATAAGACCACACAGGGGAGCATTGTGTAAAATTCCTCAAGATGATCTTTGGTAGCACTTCTGCAAGAGCGAGATATGAGCCTTGGAGCTGGCATTCTAGACGCCACTTATCTTGACTACAGGATATAGATATCATTTGCGTCTGTAGCACCAGCTAAGCAATAAAACAGATAATACTTAAAGCTTTATAGAAACAGTCAAAGGGGTATTGGTAGCGGCACATACTGTACTCGGCTGCAGAGACATACAAGCAATAATGGGTAAATAAAGCTCCACGATTATCATACCCAGAAGAGTGGTAACTAATAACTATCGATAAGAGTAGACATAAACTAGAGACAAATAAATAAAAGACCTGTCACAGCCCCACAGTAACAGTTCAAATTTCACTAAAACATCTACAATCTGTCCTACAGCTTTTAACTGTTAAGTATATTTGATGGAGGGAAGAAAACATACAGTCTCCCAAAAAAAGGAAAGTGCATTCACACGGAGAGATCTCATTAATGGAATGGCATGGGCCACAAGATAAAACACAATAAGAAGATCCAGTAGGTTTACTTACAGATATTACATCAGTTTCTTGAGGCACTGAGTGATTTTGAAATTGAAAGATAATTATTATTACATGAAAGTGAAAGCACAGCAAGAAAATCTCTCCTACCATTGAGCAGTTTTCCCTAGACAGTCACAAATGGGCATGAAAAGTTGGGGAAACAAAAATACAAAGTGATGATCTTATAACAAGTGTCTTATCATTTGTCATCTGTCAATGACCTGGGTTACACTGGGCTGTTTTCTAAAGCAACATTGATCAAACTCTATTTACATTAAGTAACCCATCCATCCATCCATCCATCTTCTTCCACTTATCCGAGGTCGGGTCGCGGGGGCAGCAGCTTGAGCAGAGATGCCCAGACTTCCCTCTCCCTGGCCACTTCTTCTAGCTCTTCCGGGAGAATCCCAAGGCGTTCCCAGGCCAGCCGAAAGACATAGTCCCTCCAGTGTGTCCTGGGTCTTCCCTGGAGCCTCCTCCCGGTTGGATGTGCCCGGAACACCTCACCAGGGAGGCGTCCAGGAGGCATCCTGATCAGATGCCCGAGCCACCTCATCTGACTCCTCTCGATGCGGAGGAGCAGCGGCTCTAATCTGAGCCCCTCCCGGATGACTGAGCTTCTCACCCTATCTTTAAGGGAGAGCCCAGACACCCTGTGGAGGAAACTCATTTCAGCCGCTTGTATTCGCGATCTCGTTCTTTCGGTCACTGCCTATAGCTCATGACCATAGGTGAGGGTAGGAACATAGATCGACTGGTAAATTGAGAGCTTTGCTTTATGGCTCAGCTCCTTTTTCACCACAACAGACCGATGCAGAGCCCGCATCATTGTGTACGCAGCACCGATCCGCCTGTCGATCTCATGCTCATCCATTCTTCCCTCACTCGTGAACAAGACCCTGAGATACTTGAACTCCTCCACTTGGGGCAGGATCTCGCTCCCAACCCTGAGAGGGCACTCCACCCTTTTCCGGCTGAGGACTATGGTCTCAGATTTGGAGGTGCTGATTCCCATCCCAGCCGTTTCACACTCGGCTGCAAACCAATCCAGAGGGAGCTGAAGATCACGGCCTGATGAAGCAAACAGGACAACATCATCTGCAAAAAGCAGTGACCCAATATTGAGTCCACCAAACCAGACCCCCTCAATTCTGTCCATAAAAGTTATGAACAGAATCGGTGACAAAGGGCAGCCCTGACGGAGTCCAACTCTCACTGGAAACGGGTTCGACTTACTGCCGGCAGTGCGGACCAAGCTCTGACACCGGTTGTACAGGGACCGAACAGCCCTTATCAGGGGGTCCGGTACCCCATACTCCCGGAGTACCCCCCCACAGGATTCCCTGAGGGACACGGTCGAATGCCTTTTCCAAGTCCACAAAACACATGTAGACTGGTTGGGCAAACTCCCATGCACCCTCCAGGACCCTGCTAAGGGTGTAGAGCTGGTCCACTGTTCCGCGACCAGGACGAAAACCACACTGTTCCTCCTGAATCCGAGGTTCGACTATCCGACAGACTCTCCTCTCCAGGACCCCCAAACAGACTTTTCCAGGGAGGCTGAGGAGTGTGATCCCTCTGTAGTTGGAACTTGGCACCAGGACACCCTAGGCCTCAGTTCAATGATCGACTTTGTGGTCGTGTCATCGGACTTGCGGCCACATGTCTTGGACACTCGGGTGAAGAGAGGGGCGGAGCTGTCAACTGATCACCACCTGGTGGTGAGTTGGCTTCAATGGTGGGGGAGGATGCCGGTCAGGCCTGGTAGGCCCAAACGTGTTGTGAGGGTTTGCTGGGAATGTCTGGTAGAGTCCCCTGTCAGAAGTAGCTTCAACTCCCACCTGCAGCAGAACTTCAACCACATCCCGAGGGAGATGGGGGACATTGAGTCCGAATGGGCCATGTTCTACGCCTCTATTGTTGAGGAGGCTGACCGGAGATGTGGCCGTAAGGTGGTCGGTGCCTGTCGTGGCGGCAATCCCCTAACCCGTTGGTGGACACTGGTGGTGAGGGATGCCGTCAAGCTGAAGAAGGAGTCCTATAGGACCCTTTTGTCCTGTGGGACTCTGGAGGCAGCTAATAGGTACCGGCAGGCCAAGCAGAATGCAGCTTCGGTGGTTGCTGAAGCAAAAACTCAGGCATGGGAGGAGTTTGGGGAGGCCATGGAGAACGACTTCCGGACGACTTTGAGGAGATTCTGGTCCACCATCCAGCGTCTCAGGAGGGGGAAACAGTGCAGTGTCAACACTGTATATGGTGGGGATGGTTTGCTGCTGACCTCGACTCGGGACGTTGTGGGTTGGTGGGGGGAGTACTTCGAAGACCTCCTCAATCCCACTAACATGCCTTCCAATGAGGAAGCAGAGCCTGGGGACTTGGAGGTGGGCTCCCCCATCTCTGGGACTGAGATCACCGAGGTGGTCAAAAAACTCCTTGGTGGCAGGGCCCCAGGGGTGGATGAGATACGCCCGGAGTTCCTCAAGGCTCTGGATGTTGTAGGACTGTCTTGGTTGACACGCCTCTGCAACATCGCATGGACATCAGGGACAGTGCCTCTGGATTGGCAGACCGGGGTGGTGGTCCAACTACAGAGGGATTAAGTAACCCAGTTTTTTATTTTTACTTTTTCAAGACAATTACTCAAATAAAATCTGGTAAAAGAAAATCTTTAGGTTTTATTTATGTAATGTGTGATTTAAAAATATAGTCAATTGAGGGTGAATAAGTTGCTTTAGATAGTCAGTGACATGCATAACAACAGAAATTAAAAAATAAAGTAAAATAAAATGGGAAATGGTCAACAGTGTGACTCCAATGTCTCTTGGTTGGAAAAGTTAAGCCTGCTGGACATTCTAAAATAACAAGTACAATGTTTTGCTGTCTCTTAGAGTGAGAGTTAGAATGGCATTTTAATTAAAATTATCGTAAATTCTGATTTTTTTTTCTCACTTCTTAAGAAAATTCCTTGAAAATCACAAAGCTCAGGTGCAGATTCATGGGTGTCACTGAAATAGGTTACTAGAAAGAGATTTAGGTTGGAGGCAGGCATAGAACTTTTGAATTAGCATTATGTTAGAACTCTGTACATCTCAAAGGAAAGTCAGTTGTCATCACTGTCATGACATTTGTCATAGAAGTAGCATTTGTAGCCGTCAGCATTGAAAATGGCTGTTATAACCAAGGAGGAAAAGAAGAGGTAGAAAAGCCATAGCGACAGCATCAGAACCGTTATATTTTGGAGATATGTTTAGAGGAGCCCTGTGGTGGGCTGGCGCCCTGCCCGGGGTTTGTTTCCTGCCTTGCGCCCTGTGTTGGCTGGGATTGGCTCCCGCGGGTTGGATAGACTGACTGACTGACTTACTGTTTGGAGGATTAGAGACTCTACTCTCACGTGTGCTTTTGGAGGCATCTGATTTCAAGAACTGAGGATGGATTGTGAATTCATCTTCTGTACGCTTTTTTACTGCTGCAGAGAGATGCAGAGGCCAGACATCACTAGAAACAGTATATGTTGAGGATGTTCCTTCATACTGTTTCTTACCAGTGCAATTAGTTTAGGTCAAGAAACATAAGGGACAGCAAAAAATGCATCAGTAAGTAAATAAGACGTATCACCCCTTTAAATCCTTATCAGTAAAATGAAGGGGCAAGCACAACTTATTTTGGGCTTTAGTGGCGCTGTGTTAGGTGGAATTAAAATTGCAGTCTGACAATGGCTTGTGGTGATACTTCCATACACTTTTTAAAAATGACAAATTTTCCCCAAGATAATTATTGTTATTATTTCCTGTATTTACTTAATATTTTTACTATTCCAGCCACTGAAGTAGTGGCTGGGGTCCAGAGGCTGTGGGGCATCTGTTGGTGAAGAAAGATTCACGGATGTTGACTTTGCTAATGATGCTGATGGTCTTCACAGAGTCAATGGAGGCTCTGATCGGAGTGCTCAAGAGACTGAGCGAGGAGTCTGAGTGTCTGGGCTTGTGAGTGTCCTGGATAAAAACCAAGATCCAGGCCTTTAATGACCTCTTGGGCACAGCCATCAGCAGTGTGTCTGTTTGCGGAGAGAGTGTCGACTTTGTTGAGAGGTTTACTTACCTTGGCAGTGACATTCATGTCTCTGATGACTCTTCCTATGAAATCAATAGACGGATTGGGAGAGCATGGGGAGTCATGAGGTCGCTGGAAAGGGGTGTGTGGTGCTCCCGATATCTATACAAAAGGACGAAGGTCCAAGTCTTTAGAGTCCTAGTGCTTCCTGTCTTGCTATATGGTTGCGAGACATGGACGCTATCCAGTGGCCTTAGACCAAGACTGGACTCCTTTGGTACTGTGTCTCTCAAGAAAATCATTTGGTACAGTTGGTTTTGACTTTGTGTCCAATGAGCGGTTGCTCATGGAGTCCCAAATGAGGCACATTACCTGCGTTGTGAGGGAGCGTCAGTTACAGCACTATGGCCATGTGGTTCGATTCCCTGAGAGTGATTCGGCTCACAGAGCTGCTGGATCAGGCCAAGAGGATGCCCACGTAACACCTGGCTACAGCAGATAGAGGGTCATTTCCAGAGGGTGGGACTGGACCGTGTATTGCCTTGAGGGTTGCCAACCGGGATCCTGAACTCTTTTGTCATGTGGTGTGTGTGGCAACATGCTGTACTGGTGCATGCTCCCCAACTTGACCTGATTAATCCCAAAGAACACAACAGAGAGAGCTTTTTTACTAATGGCAATGCTACAAAACATGAAAGGAACTTGTTTAAGTATAGCAATCTGCCAGTTTCTGTTGTATATTTTTGCTTCTCAAAGTACAGTATGTGCTTCAGTGACAGCCTCTGTTTTTAATTAGCAGACTAAGACTGGGTTAGAGTAGGCCTGGGTGGCACTTTATCTGTGAAAACATAGTAAATTTGATGTTGACATATAAAAATAGAATTAGAAACACAAAGTTATGGCTCATCAAACCTGACAACAGCTAATTTATTTTTCAGCATGGATTGAACTTTTACTTGTGTGAACTAAGACAAAGTATGAATTGAGGCCTTTCTGCAGCAATGAACATGCTGTTAACTTAATAAGTCTCTCAGTATAAATATATGCAGTTTCATATGAAGACTACTGATGGCAAGTTGTGATAAAGGTGATACCTCACTGGCTAAAGTGTATGTGTATGTGTCTCTTGGACAGTTTAGTTTGTATCTTTTTTCATCCCATATCACAAATGTCTAACAAAACAAGCTTTTTCCACTTGGTCAAATGTGTCTTTAGTACAAACAATACATTCAATACATGATATGGACAGTTAACGTGGATTAAGTTTTCCTTTGTAAAGATCTGATCATCCTGAAAGACATGCACCATCCCAAATAAACTAGCCCATTTTGGTAAGTTACAAGGCCATGCACCATCACAGTAGAATTTTAGATTAAAAGCTCTAAAGCCTGAAAGAGCATCAGACATTGTCCACTCAGACCACAACAACCCTGCCATTTAGATGTGTGAACAGGCCACACTTGGCTAGTAATCAACTTTATTGAAAATTGTCAAGCCCTCTTTGAGACAGTTTGTCAGTTAAATATGTCAACCCACTAAAATGTCTGCTGATTTGCTGCACAGAAGGACTCTGTAGATGGCTACAGCATTGTAACTTAGAAGTATACTAAGGCGCTAATAGCAAGAGGGATGTCAAAATGTTTTTTCATTTGACAATGTGGTCAAAGACCCCAGCAGTAGGCCTCATTTTCCCACTAGAGTGTGATCCAAAATATCCACCATCTGAAAAACTACATACTGTACATGACACCTGAAAATGAACTGAGGATTTAGATAACTACATGAACTTATGCAGAACACGTCCTCCACCACACAAGTTATGTGTTACATTCTTTCTGTACCACAATATTAAACTGCCCCAAAATAAACAACCAAAAGGAGTTTTCTTCCCAAGTCTAACCCACTGATTTGATTTAATGAAATCTAATCCTGCACAGCCAGTGTTTTTCATACTCTGTATGTTTGCAGCAGACATTCTGAAACCACTTGAAAGGGATAATCAGCGCGCAGGCACCAGCAATTTGCACGCAATGGTTTTTCTTTAAAGGAGGGTCAAATAAAAGTTTGTAGTGGAGGGAGAAAGTGAAACCACATCTTAGGATCAAATTGTTCTCATTCTTTTTAGTATTTTTTGGTTAGCCTACTAAAAATATTGACAATAAACCAGGCTTACAACACAATGTTTTGAATCTTAAGGGAAACAAAGCAAGTCTAGATTGTCTGTGGTCTGACAAAGCAGGAAAATGTTTCATTTTTGAGTTGAGAGTTACTGAAGCTCTGGACAGACTTCTTTGTGCTCATTCAAACAAGGTCCCTCCTGTTTTAACACTGTTTATTAATTATAAGATGACATAATTCCCCCCCCCCCCCCCCCACGTTCTGATGCCCCCTTCTCCATTACACAGTTACACATAGACTTGAATGGGACGCCTGTCCAGTGGAGTGCATGCTCGCAAACATTGGACCAATTTACAGACATCAATTCACCTCAGGGGTGCAAACCACAGCATTGCCACAGGGATAACATGCAAAGTCCAAACGTCTCAACAGAGGCAAAACTTCTGGGAGCTTCACCATGTCTCCTGTGAAACAAACAGAATCCTCATCCTCCTTAATGCTCTACTAACACCAGTGTATGGCCTGCATGTACTTGGTACAACTTAATACAACAATGGTCGGGACATGCTAGGAAATCTTTGAAATGGCAGAATGCAAACTAAGTAGTGTTTTCTCCAGCCATCCATCCATTATCCAACCCGCTATATCCTAACACAGGGTCACAGGGGTCTGTTGGAGCCAATCCCAGCCAACACAGGGTGCAAGGCAGGAACAAATCCCCGGGCAGGGTACCAACCCACACACCAAGCACACACTAGGGACAATTTAGAATCGCCAATGCACCTAACCTGAATGTCTTTGGACTGTGGGAGGAAACCAGAGCACATGGAGGAAACCCACGCTGACACGGGGAGAACATGCAAACTCCACACAGAGAGGACCCGGGAAGCAAACCCGGGTCTCCTAACTGCGAAAGCAGCAGCGCTACTCACTGCGCCACCATGCTGCCCTGTAGTTACTCTGATAATGGGTATTTCTGAAACTGCCAGGCACATTTTCTCAATATATGAATAAAGAATATAGGAGTACCCCAAAGTGATTTGCTGTACCCTTGAAAGCAAAAATTCAGGCTTTTAAGGATTAACAAACTTTACAATAACAGATAAAACAAGTTTGGAAATAAAAACAAATCCAAAACAAAATGATAACACAGGTGGCATTGTTGGGCTTTAATGAACTAACAAACAAGTATTATTCACTTAGGAAACATTCCAAACTTTCTTAATAATTGTTTCTTGCTTCAGAGACGCCTTGGGACGGGGGCACTGTATCACACAAACTCCCAGTGACGACCATACAGTGGCTAACAACTGCCTTTTAATATATGCTACCAGAGGTGCTTTTGGACAACTTGACTGTGAACACGCTCTGTTGACAGCACGGGATTCATCGGCCCGGCCCTTCTACACACTCTGCTTTCCCCCTTCTGTCATCTCTCTTTTTAGTGTAAGGATGGACTAACGCTTAGACCAAATCCAGTTTATAGAATTTAAGGAGAAGAACTCAAAATTCTGTTTAAGTATTGTAGGTGAAGAGGAAGTTAAACCCACCAAAAACATTCAGATGCATGCATAGCCTGTATCTTAGAAGTGTGGAAGACTGCGTCATGTAGAATAAAACAAAAGAATCCCCCCTTAAGGTGCACTTTTGAGGCTGCAGGCTCTTTTTTGGAGACAGAACAAAATGAGCACAGAGGAGAGCTTTAGAAGAAATAATAAAAATACGTGCATCAGAAGCACAATTTAATATGAAATGAATACAGGAAATTTACTAGGAATATTATTTACTGCATATTAAGGATCACTTATTTATCCGCTGGTTCTAAATTCCCTAAGGATGCTTGTTATTTTTGTTAGGGTTCATTGTGTTTTTCTTTCCTGCCACTCAGTGTGACATCTGAACTGAAATCTGCTTGTTTTATTTTGTAGTTCAGGTTTATGACAGGACTGAAAGGCAAAGCGTGAGACAATGTAATCGACAACAACACCTTGTACTACTTTTGTGAAGAAGATGAGAGAGTTAACTTTGAGCTGACAGAGGCGTACTCGACAATACCTTGTGATCCGTGCTATTATGGTGTCTGTTCAGAAAACAAGCAGATACTGAGTGTATTTGGGGTTTGTAAAAGTATCAGTTACACTCTCATCTGATGGCAGCTGCACTTGGGCGACACTGAACTCATCACACAAGACGCACATTTCAAGTTCTTACATTGGAGTCATACTATGAGGGTCTTTATAAGGGCAGGAACGGAAGGATGCTAAAATAAATTTAGCACCCTATGTGCTTCTGGCTTCATGCGCTATGGTGACAGTGCAGGAGGAACTGAAATATTGAAGTGTGATGTTCCTCACACTTTTTAAAATTTGGGACTGCTTCATTATCATGTGAAAGTAACTGATCAATTTAAGGTTAAAGGGTAGCTGCTGTCTTTAGCAGAAGAAATTTTGAACCTTGTTGTTTTATGATGTGAGATGTTCCCAACCATCCATGTCTAGTTTGGTGATTGACTGGCTGAAGATGATCATAAACTTATGAATGATCAGTTAGGATGGTGAGGACAACTATAAGCAATTAAACAGAGGCATCTTGACAGTGCTGCTGAGCTCTAAAGAACCATGTTGTCTTTACAAGATGGCAAATGAATGTATTGAAGTTCACCCACAATGCAACCAAAAGCAACAAGGTGTACAGTATATAGTTCTATCATATGTATGTAGACTTGATAACACATGGCTTAATATAATGGGATCAAAGTATCGATCTCACCCTCTTAAAATGTAATTGATTTCGAATTGTTTGTATAATTCCTGGTTTGGTGAACGTTTGAAGTTGTTGATTCTTCAAATGCCTCAAGAAGCAATTCATACTCTTTCAGTCTTCAACATGATGTCCCACAAATAAGCTTGAAAACAACACCCTTATTTTTCAGTTCTTAACGCCTCAGTTGCTGTTGTGTTAGGCAAAAGGAAAAACACAAAAGTGTGGTCAATACTAGAAAAGCCAGCTACTAATAAAATCCTGAGGCATCTCAGCAATTAGGTGAGAAAGAATGTGAAAGCCGAGGTTAAACTAAAAGCAAGCAGCCCAAGACAGCAATGCAGTGTTAACATGGTTCACACAAGAAAATGCAAAAGAAACAACCATCTCTGGTGAAACGACACCATATGGCCAACACCTTGTAGACACCTGACCATCACACATATATGAACTTGCTTGACAACCAATTCCAAAACCATGGACATTAATATGGAGTTGGTCCTCTCTTTCTAGCTATTACAGTCTCCACAGTTCAGCGAAAGCTTTCCACAAGAGTTTGGAGCATGTCTGTGGGAATTTGTGTCCATTCAGCCAAAAGAGCATTTGTGAGGTCAGGTACTGATGTTGGATGTGAAGCCTCACAACTGAGGTTTCAATTCATCGCCAAGGTGTTCAATATGATTGAAGTCAGGACTCTGTTCAGGCCACTCATGTTCCTTCCTGTCTTTATGGAGTTGGCTTTGTGCACTGGACACAGTCATGCTGGAACAGGAAAGGGTCTTTCCCAAATTGTTGCCACAAAGTTGGAAGTACACAAGTGTCTAAAATGTCTTTGTATGCTCTGGCATTAACAAAACCCTTCACTGGAACCAAAGGGTCTAGCCCAAACCCTGAGAAACAGTCCCTCCTTCACCTTTGCCATGTAGTCCAGAAGGTATGGTTTTCCTGTCATGCCCTAACTTAAGAGGCATCATCATAACAAAAACGGGATTCAAAATTCAAGATAACTAAGGAGTCAGGGTGAATGAACTCTCCAAAGTATTAAATGTGTGGTGCTTCAGCTCGTTTTAAATCTCCCATATAACATAACTACAGGATATGAACAAATGAATTCAGGGTTATGGTGTCCAACGCATGGCCACCTCAGGTACAGCAGGGCCAATCACTGATTAACTTTAATAAATCATTATCTACCATCAAGTTCAATGTGGAGGCAGAGACTCCACCAGAGACACCAAATTGAACACGATGGCTCCTCTAGTGTGGGACATCCTGCCATGAAATGGCTACTGAAGTTAAAGTAAGTATGGATTGCTGACACAAGAGCTGATGCTGGAATTCATTCACGTATTCTCAATTATTGTCTCACTGATGAGTTTATTAAAACTCCAAGTACAAACAATTCCAAGCGTGTTGCATGGCAGCAGCCTTTTTATCAGTCAGAAAAAAAGACATCACAAAGGCTCAAAGGGCGCTGGAACTGGCCGACATTGTCACTGACAACAAAGCCAGTCTCAGTATTGCTGAGCAGGTCACAAAGAATGCAATACGCCTACGTGGACAATATGGCGACAACAAAACACTTCCTAGTTTCCAGTCAGGGTTAGCCAAGACTGGCAGTGGCATATCCGAGATTCAAATGACTTCCTGGAGCACTTGAGGAGAAATACTGTTTGAGTGGAGCTGAGTTGGGGCTTTTTGATTTCAGCCTCTTTAATAAAACACCCTTGGTCACCCGCAACACATTTCAAGCAGGGATTTATTTTGCTTAGCGTGAGTGTGGGAATATGAATCGTAATTTACTGTCAGCCTCATGTAGTCTCTGCACACTCTGAATGAGGATGTGTGTAAAAAAAAAAAAAAAAAAAAAAAAAAAAAAAAAAGGCTTTATTTTTTTCATTAGATACATTAAACAATTTACATATTGCCATGCTCTCATTCGTACTGCTTTGTACTTCTCACTATAAGCTTTTCTAAAGTACTTTGCTTTAGTTGCTCCACTCCTCTCTTCCATTTGATTATCATTTTTGTATGTCAGTTATGGTTTATTTGCATTTCGGCAGTCTGCTCCAGTCCCATGATGAACTGAAAGGCGACACTCCTGCTGCTTTGCTGGCTCTTAACAATACTTAAAAGAGAATGCATGATTTCAGGTTAATATCCACCGAGGCCTGATTTTTCCAACAAATCAGAAAAATAAAATCTGTCAGACAGAAGGATTTGCAAATTCCCAGGTCTTTTAGGACATGGTTTAATTTTCTTTGAAGCAGTCTTTCTGAGGTACACTGTAGAGCTGTCTTAGGAGAGGTCTGTTCAAATGGGCCAGGATGTCATGTTCACCGGCACTTGGTGATGTGAGCTGGTCAGCTAATCAAGGTGTCGAGGTGCACCATAGTGCTCGATAGCAGAGCAGACACGCTCCCCATCAGCCCTTCTGTAGTCAACCGCTCAAGTGTGTGTGTGTGTGTTACTGCTACACCAAGAGTTTACAAGAAATGCACCCAAAGAGTACTGAAACCGGTCAGTATGTAGCTACTGCTACATCGAGGCATTTCAGGCATTTACAAATAAACGAGACACATTACGGAAACTCTGGGTCAATTTACAATGCCACCATTTAACCACTGTGATCACTAGAGGGTGCTCTTGTGCCATCCTCATACCCAGAAGGACAGCAACAAGGCCAAAATCTCTCGGGGCAAAAAAAAAAACATTGGGTTATTCACAAAAAGAAATACAATGGCCAGGTATTGAGTATTTGGGGAACCCACAGTCTAAATAAACTGCTCAAGTCAAATCTTACGGCCACTCTGTGCCAAGTTCTGGGCCCGGTGGCAGGTCTATTTGCTTACACCTTTGGTGTTTCTCTTTCCACTCCCAGCACTGGACTTTTTGGCCAGGCTAGAAATGGCTGCTTTTCTAGTAATCCCTCTAGTGTCCCATGTCTCTGTAGTCTTGAGCCTCCAGCTTCCAACTAAAGAATTGCACAGCCTGTCCAGCAGATTATGTAGTCCGATATGGGACTAGGGACTGTTGACACACCTCACAGTCCCCTACAGCTCACCATTCTCTCCAAGACAGTCTTCCCTGTTTTATGTCCCAAGCATTCTGTGTAATTTGGAGATATAGCACCCTCGGCTGTTGGCAGTCCACTCACTTTGACATGGCCACATATACGTGGCCATAGTTTTCACAGTCCAACTACTACCACAAAAGCTGAACTGCCAAGTAGCCCCCAGTCCTGGCTGGATCCCACCTCACATCATCAAAAATATGAGTAAATAATTTGGGCTTGAATAAATGGGTTTAGGGTGGCACGGTGGCGCAGTGGGTAGCGCTGCTGCCTCGCAGTTGGGAGACCTGGGTTCACTTCCTGGGTCCTCCCTGCGTGGAGTTTGCATGTTCTCCCCGTGTCTGCGTGGGTTTCCTCCGGGCGCTCCGGTTTCCTCCCACAGTCCAAAGACATGCTGGTTAGGTGAATTGGCGATTTTAAATTGGCCCTAGTGTGTGCTTGGTATGTTTGTGTGTGTCCTGCGGTGGGTTTGGCACCCTGCCCGGGATTGGTTCCTGCCTTGTGCCCTGTGTTGGCTGGGATTGGCTCCAGCAGACCCCCGTGACCCTGTGTTCGGATTCAGCGGGTTGGAAAATGGAAGGATGGATAAATGGGTTTAGAAGCCCTGTCTGTATGTTGGTGTCACTATTAAAAAGTGGTCTTTCCCAAGTGGGACACAGAACTCCTTGGATGCGATTTGGTTGAACATTGTGTTAAAAAATATTTCTGAATTGTCATGAACAAAGACTTCTGCTAGCTGGCCTTAATGGTCACAAGAACTACTGCCAGGTTGTGGAGCGCCTTGTAAAAATTCAGAGTTGCACTTTGAACTTTTTATACCTGTAAAGGAAGCTGCAAGGCTGAGATGAAGGTGGGATGCCAACTGCATTATGGGTAGCTGATGAAAAGCTTGTGTCTAAAAAATGAGGAAAAAAAGCTGTGTTCATTCTCACCTACAGTATGAAACAACAACGAAAGGCACGCTGTGTTCCTTGTGGATTGAAATTTTGTTTTCTCTCCTCTTCTATGCCTGGCCATGCTGTTGGACCACTTGTAAGAATGAGCAGCGTGCACTTAGAAGACCAAACTTCTGCTGGGGACCTGGTCAATTAACAGCCATTTGTATTACTTGATGAAAGGAAAAAGAGCAGAATACAGTGGCCAAGCAGACAGCATCTCCAAAAACAGTAAACAGCGGCTGGCACACACATGCATTTCACCACCTCAGCCTCTGTAACTGGCTGGAGCAGTTGAACTTTGGCCTTATTCTAAAAATGCATTCAGGAGTTTACTTAATAATGTTTAGCACAGAGGTTAGAGCACTAAGCAACAGCAGCACTGAGTGAGGGCCATTAGCTTATTCACTCTGGCTGTTACTGGATACATGTACTGACAACTGAAGTAAGGCACCATACCAGACCACCACCACCATCATCATCTTGATCACTTCAATAACGTCTGTTTTTTAACTTTACTTGGGTCAGCCAGTTGCCCACCCTAATGTTTTTCACATCCTCCAATCACATTTTTGGTTTACACCCTTGGTCTCACTCCTTCCACCTTTCACCCTGTCACCCTCTGCATTTTGTTCCACAGGTCCAAACCTCAATGCTCAGCACATCACCTTCCAGCTCTACACCAAGTCTTTCTCTCAACTCTGTGTTCACTCTCCTCTCACGCCATGTAATTGCTGTCATTAGTCATGTCTCACACTACTTCTCACACAGCTTTCATAAACTTTACTCATCAATGCCAGAGAATCTCTTTTGAAAGTCACATGAACAGCTTGATAAAATATACAAAAACATACTATAAATGAATAAATATAATATTAAAAATAAAATGTAAATATATGAAATGTTGAAAGGTAGAAGTACTGTAGCTAATCCCACAGTGTGCTACTTGACGACACTCCTAAACTCTTTGAACAACTGCTGTGCACTCCAACGTCACAGCAACAGCACACTCAAAGTGCTCCGCTGTGCAGTTGATAGTCACTGATGAAGCTGAATTGAAAGATGGCCTTCAACAAAAGGGTAAGCTTGCTTTCTGTATTGCTCTTTTATGGCTAAGTGCTGTTGCAGAAACAGTGCCCTCCGTAATGTATGGGCCGAAGACACATTTTTCCTTGATTTACCCCTCTGCTCCACAGTTTAAATTACAAATTAAACAATTCAGACGTCATTAAAGTGCACACTGCAGAGTTTCATTTAAGGGTATTTGCCTACACTTTGGTCACAGCATGTAGAAACACTTTTTCTACATGGTTCCCCCATTTCAGGGCACCATAATGTATGGGACATAGCAATGGCAGGAATATTACAACAGTAATATTTAATACTTTGTTTCATACCCCTTGCATGCAATGACCAGGTGAAGTCTGAGAATCACAGACATCACCAGGTGCTGAGTATCTTCTCTGAAGATGCTCTGCCAAGCCACTAGTGGCCCAATCTGTCTTCAGCTCCTACCTGCTTTGGGGGCTTGTCTCTTAAAGTTTCCCTTCAGCATCTGGAAGGCATAGTCAATTGAATTTATATTCAAATATATTTCTTCCTTATTGAAATGTTTTTGTTTAATCGGGTGAATATGATGCCTTCCTTGACGTGTTTCACTAGAAATGGACTTCATGCTTGACAACCAATGGCAGCCCATAAACCAAACTGTGCTCAAATTAACCCTCGTCAGTGCCAAAATAGATGGTACACATTCAGACAGAGGACTTCTCTCATGACTTTCTACACACTCCTGCAGCTTATTGTGGCCATTTATTTCTCCCAAAAATGTGACCAGAAACTCATGTGAACACCACAAAGTGAAACGTCACAAGTGGGAACTGCGACAGGTCCCAAAACATATTAAAATAGCATGAGAGAGCCTGCCCATTTAGAAATATTCCCAGAGTGCTGTGCAGTTCACCCTGACTGGTGAGCAGAGGCTATCCCCTATAAAAGGCCTGCTCCCAAATGTGTTTGATCGGCAGAGTCCTGAGGGGGATCTGTGTGCACAATTAATCAGTAATGCATCTGTTAACATAATTAATATATATATAAATATATATACACACATATATACAAATAACTGGCATCTAATGCAATCATCAGAATTTTCAATTACACCATGTTATAGATTTTTAGCTCTACTGCCCATTTCCACCACATCTCAAATAAAAAATCCTCAAAAACTAACTTAAGATTCAGAGTGAAATAATGCTAATGGCTTCACTTGCATGTTTGGATACAACTGAGGTTCCAATGAGCAGCAGAGGGAACAGGAATCGGTTTGTCAAAGTCCGGCTTGGTGGGTCAGTCTCAGGCCTAATGGACAGTTTGGCTAGGCAGCATTCTCAAAATAAGCATCATTATGTGGCAGACTTCACGAGTAGCTTGACACGTTACTTTGAATGCACACAAAGATGGCGGTGTCTCATAGTTAAGACACTGGAACAAACTGAAGTGCTAATTAGAATTCTAAAGAAACGGGATTCTTATTTCCTATGTTGTAATTAATGAGACACTTCAATTTGCTGATCCTAATCCACACTGCCATCCTTCTGAAGGTAACCTCATTTACAAATGATCGCAAATTGTTTCAGCATGCAGCCATGCCCCAGGAGTAGAAACGATGCAAACAGCCAAACTTCTTGCTTACCCAAAAGGCCTTAAAACGCAGCAAACAACCGACCACTGCCACCTGAAAGATAATTGCTTCCTCTGTGAGCTAGTGAGTAGACCAAAGGGTGAGTGCAGCTGAAAGAGCCTACAAGAGACGTGTCAGTAAGTACAGCCGCCATCCTGCTTAGCCCTGCTGTGGCCTTGTTTATTTCAGCATGTACTGCCTTTTATGACAAGAATATTCAAATCCTCCAAACGGAAAAATGAACACATCTGGCACTATGGTTCACTGCAATTAAAGCGGATTTAACCTTCTTGCTCAGTACACAGTCCATATTTGATAAAATAGCATCTTGTCATGCAAATAATTGCTTAATGTACAAACACAAGAATAGAAATACATTTGGCATTGAAGTAAAAATGAAGTCTCGAACTTCAGCAGACAGCATGGCTATGCTGTTAGACAGGCACCATGCTAATGCATTCTGGGCTCGCTCACAGATTTATTTTTTCTGTTGCTTTGTGCATTTCCAGGGATTTGTATGTGTTTGAGTGTCGGAATGATGTAAAACCTGCAACATTTCACTTTGTGTTCACAGATGAAATAACTGTTTTCTTAGAAAGTGACCCTAGTGCCAACTGTGCAATTCAGCTCTAGTCCAGAAAGAAGCCACCAGAGAATCCGAACACAGCTCAGCGAGAACTACGATGCAGTAAGGGCACTGGTGTGATATGTGAGAAATTAAGACCAACAGTAGTGCGCCCCAAAATACTAGCTTCAGCTCCATCTGCACAGGATTAGGCTCACCCTCTAGATGACCCTCAGCGTACCCCCACAAAAGCCTGCCTTTATGTATAAGATTCTGTTTTATGAGCATCACTGAATGTAGGCATGGTGGTGCAAGAAATAATAGGCTAATTAGAGCACAAATCCCAGCCTTTAATTTGAATCGATTCTATAAATGGCCCATCCTAACTAAGCAGCTACACTAACAAGGGTATTTTCTAGGGATGCATTATAATTCGGACATATTCATATTGGGATAATGGGAAAATAGATTAGTATTGTTTCCAAAGTCGGGATTACATCCCATAAATGACCCAAATCCATTAGTTTGTGTGTAAATTTCAGCAGTGGGAGAGTAAATTGGGACTGACAGACTTTATAGTAGTCCTCATGAGATGGACCTGGGAGGCATAGTGGACTCATCGCTGTCTTCATTCAGTGTACTGAAGCAATCAATAAGATGTTAAGTTATAAAGCATGATGTGTGAAGTACAAGTCAAGGGAGGTTACACTTAAGCTATAAAACGCACAAAGTGAGGACTCACCTGAAGTACTGCGGGCAGATTTACTCTCCATATTACAACAAAGACATACCAGAGTTAGAGAAAGTCCAGAAAAAAGTAACTAGTAACTAGATTCTGGGACTGACAGATACGAGTTATGAGGAAAGACTGAAGGTGTTTGAACAAAGGGAGATTAAGAGGGGACATGATTAACGTTTTGAAAATTGTGACAGGAATTAGTGCAGTGGATCGTTTTGTAGGTGAATAGGTTGGGTTCAATGGCCTGTTCTTGTCACAGTTGTTGTAATGTGATGGTATGTAAAAACTGCAAAGTCTTGTAAAATGTTTACTTGCCCGCTGAGTTTACTGTCAGTCCATTTACAGTGTATATTGTTTTTACCCACTCACCTAATTTAGGGTTTCAGAGCCTGGCATTAGTGACTGTTGGATGGATGGCCAGTCCACTAGAGGTCATGCTCACTCACCCATACAGGTCCAACTCAGAGTTCTGAATTAACCTGCTCTGCTTTGGGTTGTGTGAGGCACACGGAGAACATCTAAGTGTGACCTGGATAGAGCTGTGAGGCTGACCACTAGACCAGAACACCTCTAGCCAAGGACTAAGGAACTAGAGCTTGGTAGGATGAACATCAAAAATTGCTAGAAATTTTCAAACATTTCATTGCTGTAAAAAGTGGAGAGCTTTTGTGTTTTCAATTATTTTACACAATTAAGTGCACCAGATTGCACACCAGTCATGTAATAAGACAAGAAAGCGCATTAGAAAACAAATCAATGTTTAGAAAAGTGTGAGGCAGGACAACAGATATCAAGCTAGATGGATGGATGGGTAATATCATGAAAAACCCTGAAACACAACTTCAAGAAAAGCAAAATTTGGTGTTATGCATTCTGTGTGGGGTCAACAAGAGTCAGAAATGACCAAACTCATAAGACAAGCGGCCCGCATTCCTGTGGAATATTGATGTTCCACCCATCATCAGATGCACCAGGCAAACCCGCTAAATAAATGTATCGCAACGTTAACATTTTTGATAATCCACAATAAATGGAAACTGGCCATAAAGTGACTCCTCGACAGAGACACGGGGGTGCAGCTCTTTCACTGAGATGGCAAGGTGGACCACAAACAAATGAACAGAATATCTGAAAAGACAGGCAGCTATTTTGTTGCTAATTTGTTTATTCCACTGACTTTTTATTTAAACAAACCAGAGGATTTCTGATCTTAGATGAAAAAAAGAAAAGCGACTCCAAATTATTATCTAAAACTCAAAATGCTTTAGCCAACCTCTGAGTGGCAGCAGTTGACAATTAAAGGGTTTTTCAAATCCTGGCCTGTCTAGCTTACATGGCCAAGGTGATCAGCATACAGCAGGGAATTCAATTATTATTTTTTTTTATACCTGTGGAAACACTTCCGTGCATAAGTAAACATATTACTCAGGAAATCTATGAGGAGTGGTGGTGTGTCATTCCCCATCAGAACGCTACCAATGCACTTAATTATCTGCTTTCCACACGTCCGCCACACTCCTCATCTAACACTCGCGGCTTCAGCAGATGGACTGAAAAACAGTGCCTTGTTTTCATAACACAACCCACACGGGACCCTCGCTGAGTATTTCCATCATTAAACTGAGCGGGTCTGTTTTCGTCAGGATCACAAAGGCCTCTCTTTGTTAAGAATGCATCAGCAGTCTCACTAATTTTAACACAACTGTCATGCAAAAAAAGCAAATATTCCACTAGGCTGGCTTGAAAAATGCAATTTCCTTTCAGGAGATGTAACAATTGAAGCTGAGCTCCATCTGCATGTATGTTAGCTCTCAGGGGTCCATGTGACTATTGCGACCATAAAGGTAAGAAATCACCTTGGGCTTACCTATCATGGGAGATTCAATGAAACTCCACGTGTTTGTCTGAGGGATATAAGACTGCAAAACCCCTGCAGGTCGCCCGGCATCATTCACACCACCGAACACGTAGATTTTTCCGCCACATACAGTGGCTGCTGCAGAATGCACAGGTTTAGGAAGCGGTGACACTGTCTCCCATTGGTTAGTGATTGTGTCATACCTAGAAGAAGATAGAAGACAAACAGACAGAAACACATTACTATTCACCCAGGTTAAACTTCATGAGCCTAGTATTAAAGGCCACTTTTAACGACGTGCAGTCCAGAAGGAGACATCATTTAGGTGTCAAGGTAGGTATTGCAACATCATAAGACACACATGGCAATAACCAGTTTGGTCAGCTAATGCCCACGCTGTCCCCAATTCTCATCCAGATGCTTACTTAAAAGCTGTCATGTTATCCCAATGGACGCTGCAACCTCTTGCAGTTTTATACAAACCTTTGTGGGGAAATAAAGATACTTAATTAACACTCCTAAATATAACTGAGAGGGAAGCCAAGGTGACAACCTAAGGAGCAGTTCAGGGGGGATTCTTAGCTTAGGTGCCTTTCTTAAATTTAAAAATAATAATAAAACCTCAACAAAGAACCCATCATTTATGCAGTCTGCTTAATTGAATTCAAAGGTGCAAAGTGATATGGCCTGTTTTGTGAACACTGGACACAAAGGGGCAAGCAACCCTGGAAGGGTCAAAAATCCCACATTCACTCATGATAGGTCAACCTAAGGCCACCTCATGTGTTCAGGATTTAGATCAAAAGCCTAGGGAAATATGGGGAGAACAAGGAAAGTTCACAATGATAGGCTGGGATTTGTGACATGGGGGTCTGTGGCAAGTGCATTTTACATAAATAAATAATGCGCTCACATTTTCAGGTGGGGCATAGGTAGCCTGGTGGACTGGCTCCAGAGGCAGATGTGGCGGCAGGCATCCCGCATCCACAATAGGGATTGATCTTTTCCCTCATCAGCTGGAGGGAGTTTTAAAAAAGGGACCTGATGCTCAAGAAAGGAAAACATAACAGAAAAAGAATACAAAGAACAGTCCCATGAGTGAGTGCAGTATCAGGTGCCTGAGCCAGCTTGAGGAAGAAGAGCCAGAGTGATTGGCAGCCCTGCGGAGAAGCGAATGCTTGATGCTCCGGGAGTGGATCATTACCCACTGATTTAATGGAGAAGTGGGTACGGTGGTGGAGGTGCCCTTCCTATGGATCTCAAAGACCTTGGTAGAGCATTGGGGAAGACAAGAAGACAGTTGGCTCTTAGCGGTCTGGCAGACACTGAAACAGGCAGCAAAGATGGGACTCGAAAGTGAGGACCGCAGCTGCTGGGGTCTTCATTGGCTGAGCAACCCATTGGGTGAGCTAGAGGATGTGCGGGGCTCAGGTGAAAGAACAGTAACGACCAGATGGCTACGTGGTTTTACACCAGTTGTAAAGTGAGAATACATATCTATATATATATTTTACTTGCAGACTTCCATGAATTTTATGGATTATTAATGGATTATTTATTTATTTATTGAAGATAGTCTGCACTATTTTATGGACACTTTATTTTGATGTAATAAAAAGTACTAGACACTTTGCAACAACCCCTTGCTGACTGTGTGTCTTCTTTCGCCTGGCTCATCCTCGGGTAAGACGGGCAGTTCAGGGGTCGTGGATCTGACCCTGACCATCACAGGTTTGGAGCTCAGGGATCTGGAACTGTGAAGTAGATGCACTAACCTGAAATAGCAAACTGCTACAACAAACTGAAAAACAAGCTCTGCCCTGAGATTTGCATGTATTCATTTGGCTGATGCCTTTATCCAAAGTGACTTACAACATTTAAGATACAATTGGCAACATTTCTTTTGTTTTTCCAATTGGTGCACAGTGGTCACACAGTGTCAGTAGTGGGATTTGAACCCATGACCTCAGAGTCACTACCATGTCACACTGCCTGCAGTCTGAGGAGGACGTGGCTCCCTGAACAGAAACAGCCATTTATTGTTCCCCCTTAATTTGTTCATCATCTTTAATGTTGCACTGTGTGTTTCTTGCCATCTCTCTATTTTTTGTATTTTCTAACTGCTAAACTGACCCTATGCTGTCAGATTCACTTGGCAATGCTTTGAAATAGCAAGATGGGTGAGCAGTCCACTCTGAATGCATTTTTGATGTACATGAGAGAAGCCCAATTACAGTTTATTGAACTTTACATTGATAAATATTCCTTAAAAATGACCTGCAGGTTGTAAGTTCACTTCTCCAGATGATACGCAATGCAGTGTATCTGTCAGGGCCGTCTTAACAGCATCACAGGCCCCCAGGCAAGTTGTAAGCTGTGTGGGTCCCTTGTTTTCATAGCAAAACCATTGTGCCCATACTTAACCTTTGTGCCCTGGTATCTGTGCAATCCGTGACATAAGCAGTAAAAGCTGTGCGTAACAGGACATCTGATGTTAAGACATTATCGAGCTCCATCACAACCATGTGGAAAACGTCCTCCTGCCATAAAACCAACCTTTGTGAGGTGTGAGCCAAAACCTGCGTATGTGTATAACAGAACAAAACTTGCCATCTCTAACCAATCCAAACAAATGTCTGTGTGTATTCCAAAAGTAACTGGGACAACTGACATTTCTGGGAAATGAAAAGCATTTCACTGATTTGTATTCTAAAGCCATAAAGGCTTTCCAAATACTTGATATCAATACAGTGTGATTAAACAGTGGGGTTTTGATTACCCAGGCAACCAAAAAAATGTCAGCTAATACAATTCTGAAGTGTTTCTTATGAAATAATAAGTTGTACTGATGAAGACACAGTGGGGAATTAATTGAAAGCACATTGACCGAATCACAAACAGCCAGGGGAGGCCCAGCGATGACACTTGACGACCTCGGTGTTTGTGAGGTTAAGTCTCAATCAGCTTGACTGTTACTGAAATTGAACTTGCGGGTATAATGAATATACATACTGCACTTACACATGTCATATACAAATACAGTATTCATATTTATTACACCCAGACACATGCATTTAGATGGTATTTCAAGACTGCTCATTTCTACAAGGTCATTCCATCCATGTCCATAAATGCATATGGCAATTTCACACCGGTACTGTGTCTGCGTGGTGTGTGCATCAGTGGGCGTGCAGTGGATGGGCGGCCACCACAATGCTGACAAGACAGGCTCCAGAACGTGTTACCCCAAATCGAGTTAGGTTAGAACACGCCTAACATTCCAAAATCGTTCTGTGCGTAAACAACGGCTTACCATTAGAAAGAACGTCCAAACAAAAGACAGCACATTGTCACTGTAGCCCACCTCTCTGCTGCCCACATGACACACAGCCAGCATATGTAACTGTACTGCATCAAAACTCGGGACTGTAAAATAATTCTATTATTATGTACTGGCTAACCTCAGCCACTCTGGCCATATACTGATGAAGCCAGTCTTTTAGAAAAGCCCAAACATGGGAGGCTGAATAGGCCGAATTATAACAGCCCCCTGTGTGAATAACAAACCTGCAAGTTCCAGGGCTATCATACATCATAAACGAGTAAAAGCCTCATTGGCTCAGCTCTGAAACACTCCACACTTTCCTTATTTATCACACCAGCGCATACTTCTTAAGCTGGCAGCCGCTTATTTGTGTCTACACCCTCATCTGTAACACTCAAACACGCCGAATCTAAACATCTGCCTGTTTCTAACAGTACCCCTCCATAAACTCCACTCAAGCTCTCAATGAATTGAATGTCTCCTGCACTACTGAAGTGAACTACAATTAACGTTTAGGAAAAGTATCCCTTGTTTTATTAACTTGCATCTTTATTGAAGTGAAAGGGGAAGAATTTGGCTGAAGCTAATATGTAGACAGTGTAGAAATAATGAGTTGGGGGGCACCATTTGCCTTCAATAAATGCTGTGAAGTAGGCTAGCATTTTGTGCACTGGGATTATTGTTCAAGAAGAAAAGCCTCCAGAGTTCTTTGTGAGGTAAAAGGGGTGGAAATCTACTTTGCATTTGGCTCTCCAAAACGTCTCATAAAAGTTGAATGATGTTTAGGCCTGATGATCTGGAAGGCCATGGAAAACTTTCTGAGTTCATCTTGGTGTTCAGTTTATGGGACCACTATCATTCAGAAATAGCAGGACATCATTAGGGCCTCCCATTCTTTGACTGTTATACACCCATACAGAGATATCACCAGACAGAGTGACTCCCACAAGATGGTTGTCCATTCCATGTTCAAGAGTTTAGATGATGGCACCCATTAATTTCATCCAAATGTTAACCTGTCTAGATCCAAGAGTTAGAATGAGAGATGACTATATTACTTTTCTCCATTGATTTGGGTTCAGGTTTTGTGCTCCTTCCACCAGGTCATGTGACATTGTGTGCCAACCTTGGATACAACCATTTCCGACCGAGAGTCCTCAAGCTTTGTGACACTCATGACGTACAGTTCTAGCTGGCGCCAAGTCAAAGAGCTGCAGTCTGCATTGTGCAGTACTTTTGTGGCATTCAGTAGCCATACTGGCAAAAGCCCAACTATAATTGTCAGTGAGCTTCAATTTGCAAATGCTGTTTGTCTTTGCCAGTGCAGTTCACTCAAGTTTGTCATGTGCTGTCATTATTTTTGTAACTCATGCACCTAAAATTCAGGCACCAGCTATGAGTTGCCTTGTGTTGCTCTGAAAGCTCCCGTATCCAACTTCTAATCGTCTTTAACGGCTGTCTTGTACTGTTAATCCGCAATTAAACTAAGCTGACTCGCCTCTGGAGCTGCTTTTAAGTTTGCAATGGCCTTACTTCAAACTTAAACTCCTTTTTCATGTGATGCTTCCATCATTTCCATGACAGTGTCCACCATTCCCACTTATTTCACTGCAATGCAAATGAATTGAACTCCTAGGTGGCATTTTCTAAATGAGACTTGCTCTTTTGTTCTGCGTGGGTTTTCAAGCTTTCTGCTTGTTGTCCCTTGCCACATTTAATTCTTCCATCACTGCACACGCTGTTATTACTGTCGGTTAAGCTTTAAGGTCTTAATATACGACTGTGGATACTGAAGGCACGCAGTTAATGAATCTGTGAAGCGTACCTTTATTTAACTTGGGGGGATACAGATGGCAAATTGGTACAACTTAGAAAACAAAACAATAGGGGGCAGCAGTAGGTGGAAGCCTCCTGTTACAATGACCCCCAATAGATAAATCCATGACAGGACATGGCGCTTACAGCAACAGCCACAGCACGCAGCACCACTCACTTATCCTAAAGCACGAAAATTGATTTTAAATTCATGCTGTAGTAATGGCTTATTTTGTGGAATTGCTAATTGTTAATAACTTAATCTGAATGAATAAAATATAAAACTAATTTGAAACAACATGAAACTTTGCCCCAGTCTATTTTGTTTATTAGTTTTTTTTTTTTTAACTGGTTTACTGGTGAGTGAGACGCACTGAAGTGTTCATCTTGCTACAGGACATTATCATGTTCTGAGTATTTTTTAATTAAATTTTTAATCCCTTAAATATGTTTGCTGTGTTTATGCTATTATCGATCAGCAGGCAGCTTAAGTCGGGGGTCTTTTCAGTTTTGTTTCCCTCTTCTGTTGATCAAAAGCCAACTAATTGTTAACAAGCTTCTGACCTCAAAACCATTGCCACCTATTTACATCGAGCCATAAGACTGCATTTTTGATTTTGGGGATAAATAAATAAATCCATTTTGGGATAACACAAACGTGGAAAGGGACATCAAGAAGGATACGCTTTGGCTCCAGTGTGAGGAGCACAATCTACGACTATAGGGTCAGGGTTAAGATAAGGAAAGAATGGCACAGAAGTGACTTTGATACTACATGCTGATCCACACTGACCCCGAGATTGACGGGAGGCTCAGAGAATACATCGCTAAGACATTTCCTGTAAGAAGACCTGATTAAGTCGATGATAGCCAAGACATGACCAGACTCAGGCCTGGAATGAGACAAGTGACAATGGGTGCATTTGTCACACTGGTGCTTCTGCCTCCAGTCATACCTCGTGTGGTACCTGAAACACAGATCTCCCTCTTCTAACAATCCATCCAAAAGTCCTAAAACCTGCCTTGTCATGTATGCCATAAAGTGAGCAGTCTGGAAACAATTGGGGTCTCACACAGTATATTTTTCAGAACCCAAGGTGTATTTGTGAAATGGCCTATAGGTCCGTATAGATTCTTCATACTACTGGTGTTTTTAATGTTTGTCCCATTAGTTCTTTCAGCACCACAGTCCTGCATTTGGAGGAGTCACATTTAAATATCTTAGACACATGTCTACGGTGCCCCTCGAAAGTGACTTCCTTATTCAGACTTTTAATTAATGTCCACTTCTAGGATAATGACCATGTTGTGACCAGTGGCTTATGTGTCTCAATGATCCTTAGAGCTATGCTGTCTGGACAAAGGGAGGAGCACAGACACACAACAGTCCATAAATGACCTTCAGGGTGTTTCAAAAAAAAAAATAAAAGAGAAAGTTGGATGGATACGGAGACTAAATTCTAGAGCAGGTACTTGGTGGACGTAGCACAGTATGGGTTAGTGTGGGTGCCTCCCATGACTACAAGACCCCATGGTAGACCCAGCACACACTGGAGAGGTCATTTCTATCTAGGAAATCCCTGGGAGAAATCAGCTATGAAAAAAGGGAGGCCGTGTGTGTCCAGCTTAGCTTGTTAGAAGTGAAGTGAATGTCCATCACTAGGACATAACTAAAGTCGTGATCACCTTGGGCCGAGGCTTCAGTGAGGGTGTATAGCACATTTGGCTAAGGAATTCTGGCTTCTTTTATTTAAAACAATGAAGTTAATAAACAAAACACTTTCAAGTAAACAACTATTTCTGATCGATAATTTATCAAAATAAATAATGAGGACTATATTCAGTTGGAATGTTTCTCACATAATACACAGAGGTGGACTTAGGACTTCAAGTGGAAGACTTGAAATGAACTCTGCTTTAGAGCCCTGCATCTCCTCATATTTAACAGCAGAAAGAAATCATGTGGCTGTCAAGCTAGCAAGTCAACATCAGAACTAGTTGCTTTTCCTATGCTTGTATTTTTATGACCACCACAATGGTTGTCATTCTTTGCCTCAATGAAAAGCCTTGCGCTGTGAGACATGTTTGAGCGATTTTCACTGATGGTATTTCAAGTTCACAACGTCAGTAAAGTGGGAAGTAATATGCCATGGTGACCTTATTTTTCACATTATTCTCATACCTGCTGAGACCTTCAAATCCAACACGCCGAGCTAAAGGAAGCAAGTAGAGACGGTGAAAATTCCACACTGGTACAGTAAGCCCAAAGCAACGATGGGTAGACCTCACAGCCTAAAAACCCAACAGATCTGGAGCTTTTGGATAATAAATGGTTTACTTTTTGGCAAGGGAAGGAATGGTAATGATAGATAGATAGATAGATAGATAGATAGATAGATAGATAGATAGATAGATAGATAGATAGATAGATAGATAGATAGATAGATAGATAGATAGATAGATAGATAGATACTTTATTAATCCCAAGGGGAAATTCACAAAAAAAGCAGGGATAACCCTCCAAAGTAAAAGTGCTGCTAAGGACCACACATTAGAAACAGGGGCACAGTAGTTTTCTTTGCTGAACAAACTCAACAGCTGACATTAGGTGACAAACTGACCATTCTGCTCCCAAATTTGCTTTTAAAACTTGTACAGGTCACGTACTTCTGTAAGGATATTTTTGTTACAAGCTGATGATTTTCAAATTGTATTTTAGACACTTTACTCTTTCGTCCACCCAAAAGCCCACTTTAAAAGCCAAGCGCCTCTGAGAAAGACAGCAAGTGACCTTTAAGTGCCATCCGCTCACTATCAAGGGCAGCAGCTTGAAGGTGAAATCAATGTTGCACACAAAAGAACTGAATTTTTTTTCCCTTTGTATAGATCAATACAAATCCAATAATACATTGTCCGTTAATGAGTTATGTATGATATATATAAAATGGAAAATGTCAAGGATGAAGCTTTTTAAAGTTGGAAGATGCACACAATAACAGAAGCACTTTATAGATAAGGCATTCTACTTGGTTTGGAAGATTTGATTTCAGGGATTGAAGACCACTTAATGTCAAATTAGAGAATAATTAAAAACTTCAGCCAGGGTTTTTTTTAAATGACTTAGATAATTAGATAGACATGCAGACACATACACAAACACCAGAATAGCTAAAAAGAAGAGATAACTCGTGACTTGGCAGGCACAGTGAGGCATTATACAATGCTTACTGCAGAAAAATTTGTTGGCTGAAAGTCCTCAGTGTTTGTGTCAGAGAGAGGATGCGCAGCATTGTTCATAATAGCACTCAGTTTTGTTTTAATTCTGTCCTTTGCTATGAGCTCCAGGGAGTCCCATTGCTGAGCCTGCCCTTTTAATTAGCGTGTTGCTTTGGTGGGCTTCTTTTGAAGTGACGTTACCAGCCCAGCAAACCATAGAGTGGAAAATGACACTGACCATCAGAGAGTTGTAGGAAAGGTGAAGGATGCCACTTTCCACATCAGAGGAATGCAGTCTCCTAAGAACCTATTCCGGGACCTTTCTTGTATATCACCAAATGACACACATATTTCAAAGTGTACATTTTTAAGTTAAGGACGTAAAGTTAGTAAGAAGAGCTTATACTTTTTGTTTGTTTCTCACATTTTTCTTCC
Organism: Erpetoichthys calabaricus; assembly: GCF_900747795.2. Taxonomy (NCBI): domain Eukaryota; kingdom Metazoa; phylum Chordata; class Cladistia; order Polypteriformes; family Polypteridae; genus Erpetoichthys; species Erpetoichthys calabaricus. The sequence continues at coordinate 143,073,366 of NC_041396.2, forward strand.
CATTAAGATGTCTGAACCCTGCACGTGACTGGCTGATAACTGAGTGTTCTGCACGTCCATTTTGATTTCAAAGTATTTCTTATGTTTACAAATAAGTAAATTCTTATGACAAAGTAAATGTATAGTTTTACGAAGCAGAAAAGAAACAGCAGAAAATCAGCTCTAAACTGAAATTTGGTGAATAGCAGTAAAGTCTTCTAGCTTTGCTGCTACAGGCAGGCTAATGACAAGGATGGGTGGTCCATGTACATTATTAGTGCATGAAAGTAACATGCGGATGGCGCCAGTGGGGGCTGTCACTACCTACACGTTCTTCAAGTTTTCTTTGGTCATGATGTGGGATCTTCTACCTTGGCCAAATGCCCAATTTGTCACACTGCCCTTCACTGTCGCTGTGGTGGCCTTACTAATGAAGAAATGTCACACTGTAAGCTGGACATGAAACAGGGAGAAATCTCAAGAATATCGGGGAGTGCCATCAAACAGTTATGGGGTTAGAAAGGGCTTTCTGAAGTACTTAAATGGGTCAAGTGCTTTGTGATAGTTGTCAATATTAACTAAATGGAGACGGACTGACTAGCTGCTAGTATTAATTCCTTTCTTTCAGCATGAATGCACTGACTGTCCAAAAATGCAGAAGAGTATCTGTTGTCATCGGTGGTGTATGTGTGTCAGGCTCAATACTGGAACTAAACACAGCAGCGGAGGAGGAAGCGCGGCAAAAGCAGACCATTATAGCAGCTACCTGGCAATGTCCTAGTTAACACACAGATAGTGAAGCTCAGATTTTCAAACTCGGGGAAACTCAGCAGGGTTTTGCTTCCTGTTCTGCCACAAGATTACAAGATTATGTTGAATGGGGGCCTCAGGCCACATCTACTGCACTGTAGCCCTCAAAAGCCCCCATGAAATGCTGATCTCTCTTTGTCAAATTTGCTACGCAGCAGGCAGCCACCAAAGCAGATCTTAATCAACAGTCGAAACTGAGAATCTTCTGCTACCGGAACTGAAGATGATACACTTCAGCTTAATAATGACAAGCCAAGGGCTCCAGCAAAAAATAAACCTCTAAAAAGAAAAACACGCGTCAACAATCGTACTGCGGACGTGAGCTTGAAAGGGGCCTCGGGGGGCAGTTCACTACAAAAGAAAGGGAATGTGTGGGGATATACATAAATACTGAATGTTGCCTGTGTATCTCAAACAAGCTGGCTGCATAGGTATTTTTATACACACACACACACACACATATGTACAGTCTACATAATACATAATGTATATTCATATTTATAAATATATCACATACAGTACTTTACATAGTACATGTTTTATACAGTTAATAAAGATGCTTGAAAAATCCCTTTCCTGATCTGTTTCAACTGCTGCCATGGATATGCAACGAACAGCCTGAAGAGTACACTGCTAATTTTAGCCAAATTTACTTCCTCACTTTTAAGATGAGCGGGCTGTCAGGCTGCCTTTCAAAACGTTTCCTCGGGGTGTCCCTGCAGGCACTGCCTTTTGGGTAATCACTAGGCACTCAGCAAATGCACAAGCAGAGAGCACCAGGCTGATTTCAGCTAATAAGGCTTTTTAAACAAGCACAACAGAACTGACATGCCATCCCAACATTAGGCCAGTTCATCTCAGAAGAGGCGTTCAGCCCAAACCGCTCATTGGTATGAAGCTGAAATCAAAGAACGGGGCCAAAGTGTCTGAGAGGGCGCCTGTTGTCACCGGCAAATTGATAAAAGATACCTTATAAGTTGCACAATTTATATGTGAAAAAGCTCCATCCCTTGCGATTCGCTGAATCTTGGTGCAGTTTTTTAATGTCACAGTGGTTGCTGCTGCTGAAGTGGTCCCAGGTTCAAGTCTCAGACTGAGTTTGCATGTTTTTCAAGTGGTTTTCTCCAAGTACTCTGCTTTCCTTCTATGTCACAAAGACATGGTGTGAGCAGGAGGGTACCTCGGCCATTCCTATGGAGCATTCCTGCTGTTCTCATGATGCTGCCAAACTACGCTCCAGCTTACCATGACTACTCATTTTGAAAACAAACATGAATGAATGATTCTGTGTGTGTGTGTGTGTATGCCTTTGTTGGTGCTGTATTATTGTTAAAGTTCTAAAGAGACATGAAAGGAAGAATTTGATTGTGCTATGTACATATACAATACAATACAATTTATTTTTGTATAGCCCAAAATCACACAAGAAGTGCCGCAATGGGCTTTAACAGGCCCTGCCTCTTGACAGCCACCCAGCCTTGACTTTCTAAGAAGACAAGGAAAAACTCCCAAAAAACCCTTGTAGGGAAAAAATGGAAGAAACCTTAGGAAAGGCAGTTCAAAAAGACAGACCTCTTTCCAGGTAGGTTGGGCATGCAGTGGGTGTCAAAAAGAAGGGGGTCAATACAATACAATACAATACACAGAACAGAACACAAGTAATCCTCAATACAATATAATAGTAAAATAAAAATATTACAAGTACAGAGCAGAATTTAACAGTAGATGATATCACATAATATGATTTGGATTTGTTTAGAGTCCTGGAGACCTCAGCCATCAAGCTGCCTCCCCCATTTGGCCATTTCACAGCTGAGAGAGCGCTGGGCCAGCCAATCCGATGAAAGGACCCCTCTACCCCACGATTCATGTGATCCTCCATCAGGGATGACTTTACATATAACAATGGAGCTGAACTTTGTATTTGACCTTCATTTAAAATGTAATATTAACATAAGGTTACCTGCATGAGCACATAAGTGGCATAACAACTGCATGTGGGACAAAAGTGTGGAGGAATAACTGCATGGAATTTCTGCACTTTTCTCCAGAGCAACTGGCCAAGATGGAAAGAGCAACCCACTAGCAGTGTGCAATTTTCCTGGATGAAATTGTCAGTGTGCATTTGTCAGTGCAACAAGCAGGTGATATCCACACAATATGAACAAAAATACGCAGTCTCTCTGTACTCCAGGGTCTGCACAGCTCGAATGTTTAACAATAAAAGAAAAATGTGTCAGAAGAACTTAAGAAGTTGTTCCGCCATACTTAGGTCATGTAGAACACAATAATCTTGAATACACAAGCAAGGCAAAGGAAAAGGCCAAATCAAAAGCCTGACACTCTTTGTGTGTGGGGGCTTGATAAAGCACTGAGGGTCAGTGCAATGAGGGAAGGCTGCAGGGCCAGGTATCTATCTAGTGGAATTTAATAAAAAAGTTTCAGCTCATTATTGATGTAAATGTTTATAGATACTAGCGAGAATAAAATTCTGCCAGATACATTACTGCCAGCCTCAGTTACTGTTTCTAAATGAACAGTTCAGGCAAAGAATAATAAATAAATGACCCCCCTCCCCAATGTTAGTGACTGTAAAAAACCTGCCATTGAAGGAGGAGACACAATGCCAGCATGAGGGGAGATTACAGGAAGCATCAGACTACACATGCAGTCGCTCAAGTGGTCCACTGTGTGATTAGTTCTCACACAGGCAGAGAACTTTGCAGTTTCTAAATTTATTGTTATTCATTATTTCAAAGTCTTATTCTGTTACTAGGTCTACTACACTACTCTGTGTGTGTGTGTGTGTGTGTGTGTGTGTGTGTGTCCAGTGCCTTTGAGCTGTCTGATTGGTCAGTTTGGCTGTGGTTGATTAGTGGCAAGGTAGATGACAGGATGAGTTAAGAGTGCAAAGTTCAGTGACCAGCCGACAGTAAACTGCACACCTATCTGATGCGACATGAGGAACACAAGCAAACTTCTGAAAAGGATTTGAAGTCCGTGCCCTGGAGCTGTGAGGCTGCAAGTCAAAGCACTTCTCCACGTGGCAGCCCCTTATTACAACTGTGAGGAAAGTTTTACACCTGCTCAGGCAGAAGAGTAAGAAATAGGAAACACATGAAGAGGGACTTCATGCTGAACTTGACAGCACTGAGCATGTCTCCATCTATGGTTGAAAGGTCCTTTTTATTCACACACCCAGTAATGATGGCGAGAGCACATGGGTTCAGCTGCAACTCTGTATTGGCAGAGCTAAACAATTGCTTAATGCACAAAATGAAACCTAAACTCCTTGGCTGGGGATGACTAAAAAACATTTAGGAAAATTAGGTAAGAAAAAAAAAATTCTGACTACTTACAACCTGGACTATGATGGAATGTGTTCACATTTTGGCCTTTTTATAGCTGCTACATGTTAAAGTGTTACTCTTAAAAGAGTACAGTGGATGTATAACAAGCTGTCTGGATAAGCACAAGGTAATGACTAAGACACTGCAAACTGTGTTGTACGGCACAGGCTGCAAAGGGGGCAGCCAGAACTGAGAAGCATTCAGTTTCTCCCTGGCAGACTGGCACTGCACTTCATTATTCAGCGTGGCCCTCTTTGTCACAGGTCTTTAACATTCAAGTGACATAATTATGCAGCCTAATAGGAAAAACCTTCCGAAATAAATCCAGTACATGGACCCCGATGTGTTCTTCTGAGCTGCCAGAGAAATGATGAATGGACTAAGTTGTAATGATTTTGTAATCCATCTTGTGCATTACAAAGCCCTTTATGTTTTTGCAAATAATATCTGCCTCATTACTCTCTCTGCGAACTTCCCATTGTGCAGATGTGGATCTCTGCGAAACACCATGTTCTACTGTACTGGTGGTTATTTATATATTTTTTTATATTTCCATTCCCCCGTGTCCTTAACCTACTTATTCAGTTCAATCCCCCAATGTGCTGATCTGCCAAACATTCTTGAACCCAACTCACATAAAACAATCCAGTGCCAGAAGAGCTCACTTCATATTATACAGAACAAGTAGAGAACCCAGAAATTCAGATATGTCCTTGTGAACGCTGAAAGACAATGTGTAAGGCTCCTTTCCTTTTTTACATATAAGGCTGAAGTCCACAACGGTTAAGTGCACAAAGATGGAGATGGGCAGGGTTCACTTCAGTTTGAAAAAGATGTGTCCCCTTGCCCCATGACTCCCTCATCAAAAGGTTATCCTTCAGTTGCTGCACACTAACTTAAATGCACTCGGTAACACAACGGCCATCTTTAACTTTCTTTTCCAGCGTTCATTCACTTGCTCAATCTGAATCTTAGTGAAACTGTCGCCCAGGCCTCAAGGAGGACCACCAAGGTAACTCTGTGATGTAACGTTTGTCTAGTGGTGTAGCACCTCTCATGGCAGACAGAATTCTTTCACCAAAATACGGAGTGCCATTTCGCGAGCAGTTTTGACCGGCCACTTTAATTCTACCTAAATTGCCATCTTACTGAATCATTGTGTCCCAGACTTCTCAATTGTACTTCATAATGTTGCCTGTTCATTTTCCTCATAAAACCATTTGACTACTACTACCATATGACCAAGTAGTACTGGCATTAAGGTGTTTGTGTGTGGTTAGAACAACATGTAGGAAAATGGAAAGAAGTTAAATCAACAAAATGCACAAGGAAATGCCCTTTTATTATTCTTTGGGTTCTGGTCTCATGATCCATCCATTATTGAACCTGCACAATATAATCCGGGACAGGGAGTGCCTGGGGCCTTTCCAGGCAGCAGTGGCAACAAGACAGGTACTGTAAGGGGCAGCAGTCCAAATCAGGGCACAAATCTACAAGGCCAATTTCAGAACTATGCACACCACTGGGAGGAAAACAGAGTCCATCATGGAAAACCCATTCAGGAGAGAACATCAAAACTTTACAGAAGCAATGACTAGGATTTGAACTCGTGGAGCTGTGAAGTAGCACTGCTTTCCTGGGTCACCTACTATATGCTCAATGATCTAACAAAACCTCATCCATCCATCACTTTTCTAACTAGGCCTTTGAGAGTACTGTTGTTGTTTCTTTTCTCTCACAAGACGTATATTGACAAAAAAAATTTGGTCATTTAAGTTAAGGATTTTTTTTTACATTTTTTTATTAATCCTTTTTCCCATGACATATTGTAAGTCACAATTAAGACATTCTTGAAGGGTCCATTTCTTGCCCCCTGACCATGCCAGATAAGCACCTAGTTCACCTCATTAGCTGCTTTACTAACTCCATTCAGGCTCGAGCTGTTTATCGAGGCTGTCAGAAAGCACATCGCACGTTGCTGCCTCCACCTTCACAACCATTTTGGTTCACTCAGATGCTGTTTAGACATATCAGTGAGGGGGTTGTTGTATTCAGTGTGCTGTGCTTAACCAGGGTGCATGAAATAGCCCAGTTACTAAAGACCAAAAACAAAGAAAAAGAAAGAAAGGCACACATGCTCTACCTGTTGGATGAAAGCACAAGCAATTTACACTAATAAGTCAGACTTTCTCTTTGGTGAAGATCAAAGTAGGACAACTCCATCTCTGTAGTGCTTTCAAGGCCTGGATTGATAATCTTTATATATCAATAGTCTGCCAAATGGGTGTGTATCTGACAGGGGGGGCTGCTGCATCCAGGATGAGTGGGCGGACAACAGGCACATTACAAATTTGATTCCATTACTTTCAGCAGCATGGGTGAGTGCCTCCGTAGTGAAGTGGGGTTTATGAAGCAGTAAAGAATCTGCATTCACCACATGAACACCTCCTTTAAATGAGATCTCACCTTTGATCTTTCATTTACACGCAACAGTGAGGAAAAAGTGTCAATGATCTCTGAGGAAATGTAACATCGAACATTTGACTATTTAAAAAAAAATGACAGAAAGAAAAGAATGATGAAGGGTCTGTGTATCCATACAGCCACATTTGTCAAGAGAACTGAACGCATATAACTTGCATCACAAAAACTGAAAATTACAAAATGGGCAGGGAAAAAAAACACAATAAATGTAACTGCTAAAAGAGACAAGCAGCAGGTAGCAACAGAATGGATTTGTTTTACCTCATGCAGGTATGAAATAGAGCACTGTGCCCCGAGCAAATGGGAAATGCAGTAAAGAAATGCTTTAGAGACGCATACTAATCTGTCTGTGTGCCTCTATAGCATTGGACAACACTGATAACAAATAGATTTAGAAATTTTAATGCTGGCTATTCAATTTGTGTCAAGATCTTCCACTACATCAGGCCTTAGTTCTCATTCTGAAACCTGCCTAATACACTTGAGGGTAGAGGGGCTGAGGTCTGCATCTGCACCATTAGGCATATGCAGGAGGTAACCTTGGACTGGATGCCAGTCCACCTCAGAGCCCTCTCCTGCAAATATTAGGCTGTTTTCACATGTATCTGTGTGGGTGTGGACTAAGCCATAGGCCAGTATATGCTAACAGGGGCACATTTGAAAATGTCCCTTTGCTTGTGTTTCTGGCCTTCTGTCCACACTGAAACAGTGTACTCATTTAGAAAATGCTCCATCAACACTAAGGCTTAATTTACACTAATATAAATACATTTGAAAATGTTTTTGTTTTAAAAGTTTTCTGTTCCCATCAGCATTTTCAGATTATTTTCTAAAATAACATCAAGTACACTTAAAAAATTTTAATTTAAAAACACCATGGGCCTCATGTATAAACGATGCGTACACACAAAAATGTTTCGTATGCCCATTTCCACACTCACATCGCAATGTATAAAAACTAAATTTAGTGTACAGCCTTGCACATTCTTATGGCAGCCTTGCATACAAACGTTTCTGCTCTGTTTCACAAACTGGTGGCACCCGGCGTCAAAGCAGTGGTACTGTTTCTGTGTGGTCTCCCTTTTTTCAGATTTGTATCAGTGACGTGGGATTCATCAAATATACTGAAATCAATTGCATATCATTTAAAAATTGAATTCACATGATTGTAATCAAGTTGGACGGTTGGGAGACAAAGTCAGAGAGGCGAGATTGTGTTAGTTTGGACATGTGCAGAGGAGAGATGCTGAGTATATTGAGAGAAGGATGCTAAGGATAGAGCTGCCAGGGAAGAGGAACAGAGGAAGGCCTAAGAGAAGGTTTATGGATGTGGTGAGAGAGGACGTGCAGGTGATGGGTGTAACAGAACAAGATGCAGAGGACAGAAAGTTATGGAAGAAGATGATCCGCTGTGGCAACCCCTAACGGGAGCAGCCGAAAGAAGAAGAAGAAGTAATCATTCTGTAACAATATAATGGTGCATGGAATTAACAAACTATTCTAAATACCATAGCTGCTTTAGTGTTATTACTCTCAATGCACCACTCAGAGTATTAGAGCAGAGTCTTAACCCATTGTATGTGTGTGTGGTATCATAGTGGAACAGCAGCTGATTGGAAAGCTCTATGGTGGGTTGTGTCAAGAGGGCAGAGGATTATTGGGATATAGCTTCCAGCCCTGGAGGACATTTATAGCACACACTGCCTAAGGAAAGCCACCAGCATCTGCATGGATTCCACTCAGCCATGCTGCAGTCTATTTGAATTACTCCAATATGGCAAACACTTTAGAGTCCTTCCTGTACGGGCCTTGAGGCTCAAAAACAGTTTCATCCCAAGAGCTCTAAATGCACTCAATCAGTCCATCAAGTGCTCCTGGTAGAACTGTTTGTACTTATAATTACAATTACCTCACTGAAAACTTGCACTACAGCTGTAACACTGCACAACCCATGCCACGTTATTAACCATTTGTACGATCTACACTATATGTGCATGTTTCTTGTACTTATGCTTTCATATTGTATAATTTCATTATTTTTTATCATATTATTATTACTGTTATTTTATAGGAAAATAAGTTTATGGAGGATTTGCACATTGAATCTCATTGTACTATACAATAACAATAAAGGAATTGAGTTCAATTCAATAGAAGACAGCGCATATTTACAGATGATGATGACTAGCTCCTAAGTCGATTTAGATTTCCAAGAGCTATTCTCTTGCAGCTGTGTGATTTCATTTTTATGATGAAATCCATTAAAGTATGAATATTACATTTTACACTTAAATCGATAACTTCATTTAAATAATGTTTACTGTTAATAATTAAACATGTGATGGCGCAGTGGTAGTGATGAGCTGATACCCCATCCAGGGATTGTTCCTGCCTCGCGCTTGATGCTTGCTAGGATTGGCATGGCCCTGGATGGATGGATAGAATAATTAAACATGTATAACAATGATTTTTCAATGTTCATTAAAGTTTTGAAGAATCTGTGTTCTAAGCTTACAGCTGATTTTAAATTTGTTACAGAGCTCATTGTGTGGTGAATGGTTACATGGAGAAAGAAAAAAGGACAGGAGTTGGGGGTTGGTACATTTGACAGAGACAGTACTGCTGCATTAAATTATTCCATTCTGGGTCGTGCATGCTACCACTGAACCACAGTGCCCCCCACATGTTTAATACATGTTTTAGTGCATTTCATCATGAAAATTATATCAAGTATAGTTCTTACTATTCTAAAATGTTCAGAGAGTTGTAATATCATGAATGTAATGTATTCTGTTTGGCAATCACTGCCTGCGCACACCTGTCGGTGTAAGGGAAAGCCAGTTTAAGAAGCACATAGTGATTAATGACTGGGGAACACATGCAACATGAAGCATATAACGTGCTACTTTAGTTACAATGGGATTTGAGAAACTCTAGTACATTAAAGTTTATGACGTTCTACTTTAATGGCAAAATAAACTATGAGATTAAAGTGTAAATTTCGAGATTTAAAGTCTAAATTTCTACTTTCTTTTCTTCACTGTTTCTCTCATTATTTTTTCTTTTCTCTGTGCCCTGATACACTTCCATATGACACTCTGACGGTGGATTACAACTCACCTTTTCACGTCGACTTTGAAATCTGATCACTTCTTCTTTATTTCGAGCACTATGCGGCTTTCTGAACTTGAAATTTTGACTGCCACTACATCAATTTCCTTTTGCTGCTCATACCATTTCCTAAGCCACCAAAAAGTAGGTTTTTCCATGCCTTCACTTCACTGAGTAGGACCTCCACTTCGCATTTGCTTAAATTTTTTATTTTCTCTTGTGCTTTTGCCATTGGCTTTTCACAGAATCCTGAACGTAAGGTAAAGGGCTATTTATATTGATTTGTATATTCAAAGGGGTGTAATTCTGCAAGGAGTTGGGTTGGGGTGGCAGGCATGTGCACATGAGTTACATTTCACGCAGACTGGAATTTATGGGGCAGAAGTGCGTGGAAGTTGGCTTGCACACAGTTTTGTGCATCTGAATTTTTGTGTGCATATGCACATTTCCACTTTTGTCTGTACACCATGTTTTAGTGTGAATTCTATGCACGGCATTATGAATGGGGCCCCAGGTCTCACTTAGCTGTGTGAATGGGGAAGATGGTGTTTGCACAAACACTAATGTGTCAGTGCTGGCTTCAGTTTTGTCCCCTGTGATCTCATCATTACTGCGCGGATTGTCTTTCCCTAACTTTTAAACATCTAAAAACACTTAAATATTTTGCTGTATTTATTTTAGCAGAAATCCCAGTCTGTATTTTCTAAGGCTTTGCCAACCTTATACTCGTGTGTAACCTGTAAAAACAGTTGCACTTCATTGTCTGTCTGCACAAAGAAATCCATTCTGCATTATTGTCATTCTTTTAGCATTTTGATTTTCTTTGGTTTGCTCAACAAACAAAAGTTGCTCAAAGCTAATAAACGATAAAGATTTAGCTGTTTTGTGCATTTCAAATGGATCATAAACTTTTAGAAAAAGATCTTACAATGTTATTGCGGACGGAAAACAAAATGTGTTTTCAAATTTATCGGAGTTAGCGTGGACCCGCATTAGACCCACTGCCTACCTTAATCTGCACATTCAGATGTGGGAGAGAAACAGGAACAAATGAAGTCCATCCAGACACAGAGAGAACATGTAACCACCCCACAGGCAGCCACAAGATTTGGAGCCATGAAGCAGAATTCCTAACTGTTGTACCAGCATGCTTCTGATCACTGATCTGAAATTAAATATACAACCTCCTTTTGGTGGTTTGGGACAAAGGGTGAAGTTAGTGGTCAGGAGAGAAATTACTAACAAATATGGTGTTGTCATCACTACTGTCCTGGTGAAAAACACAGAAGAGGAAGTTAACCCTAGTGTATGTGGGTGTGTGTTTGCTTCGCCTTGGATGATTCTATGGTTTAGTCCCACGTATCTAGTTATGAAGCTCTTTCAGTTTTTTCATATAAATCGCAAGGAAACCAGAAGAATCAATTCAGGTTCTGGTTCAATATTTGTAAATAAAATTACAATTTTTAGGATTAAATAAAATAAATAAGCAATAATAATAATAATAATTCATCTGTCATTGTTAGATAGACAACAACTCAATGAAATTGTCTAAACGCAAAGGGACAAAATGAAAATATTTACGTAGTAGTACTGTAATGTTGATATTGTCGTATGTACGGAGAGGAGAGATAAAGTCTTACTTGCATATCCAACTGACATGCAACACATCACCACTCTCTGGTGTCAGGACAGCAGAATATATTAATATACAGAATATTGTTTGATTTAATTTAATGGAAACATCACTGTTTAATGCAGAAAATAAAATGAAAGAATGAGACCACATAATGGCTACGAAAGATAAACATTTAATATATAATTCTGTTATGAAATTAAAGTCTACAAAAGAAGTTCATATTCTTATAATACTGCAAAGAAACTAGACAAAAAATTTTTTTAATGGCAATTGTTTTGCTTTATTTAGCAAAAATATTTTCCAATGGGGTAAGCAAAAATTTACTTGATAAGATTTCTTAAAGTAAGCTAAATAATCATAAATACAAATTTTTTGATAAGTCAATAATTTTTACAATAAGGAAAACAAGATTTAATGTCATGATAGAAATACTTTTCACTTGCTTAGTTTGCATTTTTTGCAGTGAAGGAATGTATATAAATCGGAATAAAAGTAGACACTTCAGGTAGATGGGAGAAACTGAGATCTGTGGATTTTGTGAACACTGCTCCACATGCAGTTTGCAAACATAAAAGTGCACTCTGACACTTTCCTGTTCTCCTTCTGAATGTGACGCATTGCACTTTGCTGCTTTGTCTGTTTAAATAAAGTGCCTTTTATCACTTTAGGCTGCAGTGAGTGGAAGTGCCAGCCAGTTACAGGTGACTACAGAGACTTAGAAGTCAGACCCTGCAGTTAACCTAAGAATTCTTATTAATGTTCTCTCAATACCATCTTGTGGGTGGAAAAAGACAGCAATCAAGTTGTTAAAAGAATATGTGGCAGTTTAACTTGCAAAAAACAAAAAAATCAGAGAATCCTAAATTTTTATACAACACAATTCTGTTTTTCATTCAACTATCCAAAGTAGGCGCAAGTCATTATAAACAGCAGGTTTTCGATCTCTCATTTTACCATCTTGACTAGATATGCCAGTTAGTGACTATGTGAAGTACAGTGCAGCGTGTCCCTTCTCCCACTGTGTACCTATTAATTCCTGCCATTACTGCATGACACTCGCCTTCATGCTCACTTGACAAATACTAGGCTGCGTGTGGAGCGGAGGGGATCACTGGATGCATTTAAAATGAGTTTAAGAACAGGGATATTGTCCCACTGCAGAATAATAAATAAAGCATCACGTCAGCAGGCAACAATACCAACTTGGTAAAAGGTTACTGCAGCCTACAACAAAACACACTGCACGGCACACAAAAATGTGAGGACAAATCTGTATCCTGAAAGGACTTTCAACGGCAGTGTGCCCTGTATCTGGACCACTTTCTGGTTACTGCATAAAAATTGTTTTAAGCATAAATTGTGACTTTTTCTTTACATATGTATCTTCTTGTTCTTTTTTTTTTAACTGTGAAGTTAATACTGAATGCCATCAAATGACCTAATATTTCTTGATAATAGACATTCCACTCATTTCAATAGCATGTAAGAAATGTACATTTTTACAGGAAAGATAGTCTAGAAAATATTTTATGGTGGTCACCAATATGATCAAGTCTTCAGTTAATTTATTTTATACTCCTCCCATTGTTTTAGTTCTTGCCTTCCTAATAATTATTTCCAGGGCCTTTGCTATTGTTTGAAAAATCTTCTACATGACTGATGTCAATTTGTTTTTGTTTGTGTCACATAGGACAAAAGGTCCGTCACTCTGGTACACCACAAAGCATGAAGATCATTCTCTAAAAGTCCACATTAATAAGCAATTTCAAACTACAGATCTAGTAAAGTTTACAATGATATATGGCTGAAAGCCATAGGATTTACATTAAATATTTAGATCACATCCCATTCAGCAAAAAATGCTCTGTTTTAGTTGCGATCAATGCTTACTTTGTCCCACATATAAACATTACATTACTTTGGCATCTGTAAATGTTCAAGTGTATTTCTGACTTCCTGACAGGGCACATTTGGGGTAGACCTTATAATGGGGAGTGGGCTGTGCCCTGTTGGCAATGATAAGCAAACACAACACAATGGCTAACTTAACAGGAGACGTAGTGATTCTGAAAAACAGGTACTGTGACCTAAATGCTCAGGAAATTAGATCAAGCAGGAGTTTCAGTAAGAAAATAAACAGAAATGGCTTATTGTGTTTAACACAAATCCGAATGTTGTAGAGGTAGAAAAAGCTGCTTCAGTTTGATCTGCAGAAGGAAAAAATGAGATGTTCATTTCATATTAAAATTAATGTTGGAAAATTTGCATTTTGGCTGTTATCCTTCAGCAGTTTTTAAACAGTCCAAATGTAATGTTTTTAGAGTTTGTACTTTTAAACAAAGAATAAATTTCACCCTTTTTCTTTCTATTTTCTTAAATTTATGCACTGTAATGGAGTCAGGCTTGAACACCTGGTTGAAAAAACAAAGCTGACAGATATGTGTCTGCAGTTGTGGGTGACACCATATGCTTGCTCTCTCCGAGATGATTCATATTCATTACTTTCATTGAGTACTTCGACTGCCATGAGGCACTGAAATACATTGCTTTTATTTCTTTATCAAGACAAAAAGTTTTAAAGATTGAAAATGCTGCATCCAAAATGTGATTTCAAACTTTGTATTAAGTTTCCAAAGCAGAATTAACAGACCTTTTTATTTTTAATATCTTCATGTACTGTGATTGGGTTGCTGTTATCATTTATTAACCGCCATTATCCATTCTGAGACACCAGTTCTGGAAGACAATGCCCAATGTATTTGTGTTTAGGTAGTGTGGGACATAACAGCCTTGCTCCCTTCTTATTTTTTCTATTCTTTATTTTTGTTGTACATCATCATGTTTGGGGCACAGTGTCTAGCTCTCATGCAAAATGAACCTAGAAAACTGAGCTCAACATCCAGACCCAGGTGGTGTCTACTGTATGTGCAGTCTGCATGTTCTACCTGGGTCTCTCTGTGGCTTTCCCCCACAGCCTCAGAGACATGCAGGTTAGACTAACTGGTAAATCCAGATTGACTGTGTTGGCAAGTGTGTGAGGGCCCTGTGATGGACGATGTCCTGTCCATGTTCAGGCACTAAAAAAAAAGATAAAAAGATCATAGGTCCAGTTTTCACTGTGGCGGCTAAGTCAGACTTCCTTCAAAAACAGAAGTTTGGAAAAAGTGTGGAGCTGCCCCTTCAAAAATAATGTGACACAGATACCACAAAGTATCTCCAGTGTTGCTTCTATTACTTATCATGATGTGGAGATGGAAAAATCATGCCAACCACCAAACACTGATTTTTTTTTAATATATTGTATTATAAAGCTGTAGTAAAAAAGTAAACACAGGGTGGACTTTCCTGTAAAGAGCACCAGCAGCATGCCACTTTCACCCGAAACATTATGATTCACTGCTTCCTTTTCTGAGTTGTCGGCACACAATCTTTAAGTAGATCAATTTGTAGTCAACAAAATCTTAAGAATGCAGTGCTATCTATCTATCTATCTATCTATCTATCTATCTATCTATCTATCTATCTATCTATCTATCTATCTATCTATCTATCTATCTATCTATCTATTTTGGCCCCCTTCCACCCAACTCTCCATTGCTTTTAGTCCATCATCTGATCCTCTTTACATTATGTATACACTTTGTGAGGAAGGGTTAGAATGGTGCGACTTCCCCATACTCTGCACCTTTTGAAGGCTGTAATACTCAGGTCTTTGGACCTACCAGTCGGAGCAGGGGGCTCCATGATTTTTTTACAAATGTTATGGAGTCTCTATTCTGTACTTCCCATTTTATTGAACCAAATATAAACCTTTCCTAGCTGCAAGGATTTGACTGCCTTGGCTACTGAGAGTCCTGGAGACCATGTTGAAGGCAATGTATACTGTAATAGCTCTGGTGGAAGAAAGCAGTTAGTAGATACGCTTTAAGAAGTGAACTAATAGTAGATGAGACCACTGGTACACTGACGTCTGGGACTGAAGCTGCATGACAATCCACTAATGATCTGGCAAATGTTACCAAAACCACCCATCATAAAAAGAGAGGCTGCTCTCTGGGTCCTGCCGTCTTTCAATACCAACACCTCTTTAATGCAGATCCCTTTGATCACAACTGCAAAAGTACCTTTGAGAGCTTTTGTCAGTGTGAAATGGCCCAGCACTAGCAGAGGCACAACTATTATCACAGCATGGAAAAAAATAGTCTGATCTTGTGCCAGCTGTCTAAGAGCCACAGAGACCAAACAGTCCCGAGTGCTAAAAAACACGGAATTTCATGTTATCAAAGTACCCCAGATCAACATCTACCTGCAGCCTCTCTCACCGGGAATGCAAAACACATTCATGGACTTGTCTGGGTCACTGGGGGCTGTAAATTGGTCAGGTGCAGATACTTGCATAAGGGGGCCCACAAAAACTTGAACCAAATAATCCACAATGCCTTAAATATTAGAAAGAACATGATAATTTACAAATAGTTTCTGCTATTGCACTGCACTATAAAGCCACACTTTAGATGATGTTTCTGTTCATTACCAAATCTAGTGTGGCAAACATTATGCCCAAGGACATTCACATGGCTGCGGTGGGCTGGCGCCCTGCCCGGGGTTTGTTTCCTGCCTTGCGCCCTGTGCTGGCTGGGATTGGCTCCAGCAGTCCCCCGTGACCCTGTAGTTAGGATATAGCAGGTTGGATAATGGATGGATGGACGTTCACATGGATACATAAATGGATACTTGGAAAAAGACAAACAAAATGGTGCACATGTTTAAAATGCAATTGAACAAATGCTTCTCATTATGCTAAGCTTCGTAATATTTTAAATATCTTGCTTTGGGACCGCCATTCAACTGTAAAGTAATCAACAGACCACTCTGTATCAGCTGCTTCTCAGTCTGATTTGTGAAACTAGAATTGCCAATGAGTTTCCAGGCCGTGTGAGCTCAGCCTTGGGAAAGAAACTGATTGAAAACATAATCCTGAGTATAAGTGATTTCATGGTTGTGAGCGTGAAACTGAAAGGAAGATGAACAGGGACTGCAAAAAAAAATAAGGTTGGCCATGTCTGCCCTGGTGTTAGAAACAAACAAGAAATGTGAAATAGTTCTTGCTTTCCTATTAAAAAATGGTGCCTACATATCAGAAAAAGGAACATTGCTTAGGTACCATAATGTGATTCCCTTGAAGAGTACCTTCTGTGAACTATAACATGAAGAGAAATAAAAATATAAACTCGATCCAAGTATGCACAAGACTATTTTTAAGAAAGCTATACCTTTCAACATGGTCCAAATTTCCAGCGACACCAAGTCCTCCTATTGTGTAGAGCTTTCCATCCAAGACCAGACTGTTGTGCCGACACCGTGGGACAGTCATTCGAGATACAAGATTCCAGTTATCAAGCAGCGACATGTAGCACCAGACATCAGCAAGTGTGACTCCAGACTCCATGCCACCTAGATCAGGAACCAAGAAAGAACTGAAATGAGCTCTAAACAAGTCAGTCTACACTTTAAGCAGTGGGTTGTGTCCTACCACAAATAGGCATTTGTGAAGGCTTACATAGTGCTGGGCCACCTTATATCAGAAATAAAATTACAGCACACTAACAGAGACAAGTTGAGGAAACTATTTTCAGGGTAACATTAAGAGCCAACATCTGTGCAGTTTAAAACAAAACAAAAACAACACAAAGTACTTACAATACACTCAAACATTATATACTATAAAATGAGCAACTTTAGATAGAAAATGCCCTGTTACAACAGGGGTGATGCAAGGATGCACCAATTTTCACGGGGTGGTGGAGTATATACAGTGTTATTGAAGTGCTGTATGCTAAGTGCAGTTTCTTTGACCAAGGATGACAGGACAGCCTCTTCATGTGTTGGCAGTTGCAGTATAAATTGAATCCAAATATCTAACTGAGATGCAAAATTGGCTTCCTATTAAGTTTAATGTGCCTTAATGAGGAAGACTAAAACTATTTTAAAGTGGTTTGATAAATTTCAATTTACTGGTGGTGTGAAGGACGTGCCTTTTAAACCACTGAGAGCTTTAAGACTGTCAGAAAATTTCCAAAGGGTGACAACAGCTGTACATAACCTACACGGATTCATTAATTTTTTGACTGATATATTTTTTCCTAAGTCAATCCAACTATTCATGCTATCCTTTTAAAAATCATCACATTCTCACCCTAAGATATTCAATGTATGATGGGGAAAGACAAATTCAGTCAAGCGGGCCAGTTTTGAATTCCCCGGTTCAAATTGCAATGGTGTGTCACTTTTGTGATGTACAGCACATAACATAACCCACTAGGTTTTTCATGTAAGAATATACCCTACTTCATCTTACACTTTTCACATAAACAACATGCAGTGCTACTTATTACATAAAAATATGAATTAAAATAAGTTCCAAACAAGACTGATTGCCTTATTTAGGAAATCCAGACTCAACATGATCCCCCACTACTATACAATACTTATAACAAAATTTTAAAATACTCCAAATAAGAATCACAAAATCACCAACATTAATTATAGTACTGATCTATGGTTTTGTACAGCTAACTGAAAACGTTCATTAAACAGCTGAGGACAGAGAAAGGCTGTGCAGCTATAAATGGAGGAACACAGCAGTGGAGGAGTCAATACAAATGATGGACTAGGCAGAGCCTGGGACCAAAATAAAGAGCGGACATGCCGGGTGAAGTCTACTGCAACGGGAGGCCCATGTGAGTGTGCAGCTTCGGTTACTCAAAGCTATTCCTCCCTTGGCTCTGGACAGCTGAATGTGTCACTTTGCACTTCTTGACACTGTCACTGCTCGACTTTCAGGTATCATTAACTGAATATGAATCTCTCTGGAATCCTCTAATGACATTACTGCATTACTAGAAGACAGAATGCCTGTTAGATTTAGATCGGAAAATGGAGCTGAAGGCTTGTACATTTAAGAGTTACAAAATAAGCACACTTTTCACATGGAGAGCTTTTAACTCTCATCCTGATATCTGTAAGTGTAGGCAGGAGAGTGTCTTCCAAGATGGGCAATAGGGTGTTTATACTATAAGCTGAAATAAAATTAAAGTGCAGACATTTTGTGTGACTGTGGACTTCAGAACATTTTAGGTTTACATCTAAGGTTTAAAGAAAGATTTACAATGATGGGAATTGGCAGCTGTTTACAACCACAACATGGAGGTCTTACTATATTTTGGTGGGGAGAGGCTGAACAAAAAGAAGCACATTTTGGTAAAGTAAGTAGGGAGCTGCCTGTATAGACTGAGAGATGTTGGTTAAAGGAGACTCCGGTTTATGCTGAACAGTCATTCTCGGTCACCTGGGACAGCCACATGTATCATCTCTAATTTAGGTCTCCTGATTGTCAGGCAGTTCAAAAATGACAAATTTTTGGAAAAGTGCACAGTATATTTAACCACTAATTCCATCAGTTCTTTTCAAACTAGACAAGATCTGACTGATCTGATGTACTAGAAGTACTACAGTGATCCCTCGCTATATCACGCTTCGACTTTCGCGGCTTCACTCTATCGCAGATTTTATATGTAAGCATATCTAAATATATATCATGGATTTTTCGCTAGTTTGCGGATTTCTGCGGACAATGGGTCTTTTAATTTATGGTACATGCTTCCTCAGTTGGTTTGCTCAGTTGATTTCATACAAGGGACGCTATTGGCGGATGGCTGAGAAGCTACCCAATCAGAGCACGTATTATGTATTAAATAAAACTCCTCAATGATATACAATATGCTTCCCGCTAGATGCTTCGCATACTTAAAAGCCCGAATAGCACCTAATGATTTTTGACTGTTTGCTTTTCTCTGTCTCTCTCTCTGACATTCTCTGCTCCTGACAGAGAGGGTGTGAGCAGAGGTGCTGTTTGCACACTGGCCTAGAGGATACAGACGCTCCTCTAAAAAATGCTGAAAGACTACCTTCACATTGCTCCCTTCCTTACGGCTGCTTTGTCGGGCAGTGCTTCGCATACTTAAAAGCCCGAACAGCCCTATTGATTTTTGATTGTTTGCTTTTCTCTATCTCTGACTCTCTCTCTCTGACATTCTCTGCTCCTGACGCGCACTCCTTTGAAGAGGAAGATATGTTTGCATTCTTTTAATTGTGAGACAGAACTGTCATCTCTGTGTTGTCATGGAGCACAGATTAAACTTTTGAAAAAGAGACAAATGTTTGTTTGCAGTGTTTAAAAGTCCCTGTCTCTACAAGGGTGTTATTTCATGTCTAGAGGGCTCTAATAATGTTAAAAAAACGTATTTAGAAGGTTCTAAACAGGTTTTCTATATTCTAATTGTGAAAATATTCGATTTATAAATAAAGAATCCTACTTCGCGGAAATTCATTTATCGTGGTAGAGTCTGGAATTGATTAACCGCGATAAACGAGGGTCAACTGTATATGTAAATATGCTCACCTACCACAAATCTTAGCCATGTCTGCAGAATGACAGATCACTTCAAGAATGAAACATTGACTCCTCTGGTAAAGTATAATTTCTATTGTACTGGAAAACCTGATTGAATTGGATGTGTGACAAAATGTTCAAACTGTTATCAAAAAATACCATTACATTCCATTTTAATGAAAATCAAAGCATTACAAAAGTGGAACTTGTTACAGCCTTATCAATTTCTCCTTGGATGTTCTGAGCTGGTCAGTCCAAGTCTGGGGTTTGAGTGTTTGGAAACTCTCCTGGCAGAAGCAGGCAACCTTAAAATGCCAGTCTACTGTGGGGAAAACATCATCACATTCAAAGTCAATGATCAGGCCAACATGTTCTTGAATTGTGACACAAAATTAGTGCGCCGGAACTGAACAGAGATGGCCATGTGGAGGACATGCCAACTCCACCCAAGTAATACCACAAGCAATACCATATTTAATGAGCAGAAAATGTCAAAACACAATGAAAGTTTATAACTAACAGAATTCTTGCATGATCTGTTGCTCAGGAACTTGAGTGGCTTCCGCTTTTGTCCACATTCTTCTGAGCACACCAGTGGTGTTTATCCTTCACATTGTCTACATTGCATTCTGCAGTAGTAGAGCTGCAAATATCCAGCTTATGTTTATAAAACCGGTCAGTGACTGATCTTCCCAGAAAAAGAAATATCTAGCAATGAACCAGAGAAGTTGGGTAATCACCAGTTTATGAAATGAAGATCTCTGCTTTTAGACTAACCTGAAGTAAAGAGTAACAACAGCAGATTGTGTGGTAACTACTACAGCGCTCCACTTCTTTACTCTGTGAGGCTGAACACACTAAACAATCCGCTAGAGCTTAAACTTTAGTGAATCCTGATTGTACATCACGATGTGCTTGTAACCATGAAAGAGTCTATACAACAAGAAGAACGCACACACAGTCACTCAGTCAGCCACCCATAGACCTACTTAAAGTATTGCTCACCTGGCTACAGCAGATAGAGGGTCATTTCCGGAGGGTGGGACTGGACCGCGTGTCTGCCTGGGGGGTTGCAAACCGGGATCCCGAGTTGTTTCGTTGTGTAGTGGGTGTGGCAACGCACTGTATTAGTGCATGCTCCCCAACTTGACTTGACGGTGTTTATTCCACCAGAATCAGAAGCGCAGTCTTATTTAATAAGCATACAAAGTTAATCTCTTAGACAAGCTTAGAAGAAAACATAGTTCTGTCCTGTCACAAGTCAGGTATGCACCATGTCTGTCAACACCCAATTGCTGGCAACATGATGACCTAGTAAAGCACTTCTAGGTTGTCATAACAAGCAAATTCAAGACTAAATGGTGGATGCTCTAAGGCCGCAAAGCCTAGCTGCTGGAGTGTTTCAAGCTCAAGGGTAACAGGGGACTTGTGATTGTCACGCATTAACAGAAACATCTCTGGAGAGTTTCCTCACACTTATTCTGAAACGCCAGCTTCAGCTTTTCACGCATCATTTCACTGTAATGTGCAGTGTTTATCGTCACACATTTTTACTAGAAATGCTTTAGAGTTACTAACTCAGCATAAGTACATGCTGTTCTCTTGAGATGTACAGTATATAGCAAAACAATGCTGAGCCCACCATGCTGGTAAAAGACATCTGAACAGGAGGTGACACGTTTTCAACGACTGTATATGACATTCAGCAGCTGGGTCAATTTCATAAGGGGACTTTTCAGACATTATGTATCATCATATAACATACATTCAGTAAACAGAAGTCATTCATTTTACAATTCTATAGCTAAACATTTTGTCTTTGGCACAGACACTTTAGCCCATACTACATGTAATGTAGTTTATAGTGCCTGCCATTCAGAAGTCACATGATGTGCATTCACCAAACTCCTGCAGGTTGACACACAAATAATGAATTCATAAGTGATGAAGCCATGACCTCGGTGGCAATCAAGCAGCACTGGAAACAGACAAATTTAAGCTAATGACATATAATAGTCATCTTGGTCTATGTGGAGGAATGTGGATTT
Organism: Erpetoichthys calabaricus; assembly: GCF_900747795.2. Lineage (NCBI taxonomy): Eukaryota > Metazoa > Chordata > Cladistia > Polypteriformes > Polypteridae > Erpetoichthys > Erpetoichthys calabaricus. The sequence continues at coordinate 143,095,236 of NC_041396.2, forward strand.
CTGTGTACTTGCTTTATAAAAATGTACTTTCGGGTGAATTATTTACACTATCTTTTTCCTTTTTGTGCTGAAACTACATATGTCAATCTCATTGACAGCTACAAGCTTCATTAATGCACAAATGAATTTATCGACATGAATAAATCATTAAAAAGTAAACATATGAAAAAACTTTTAAAGGCTTTAAACTTTAAGGTATGAAATCAATTAAACCACAGGGCACCTCATTACAAGAGAATCAAACAAAAGCATCTGAGGGCCAAAAGTATAGAAATGAGAAGAAAAAAAATGAGACCTTAAGATGTACTTTTTGATGAATAGGTAGAAAGAAATGTGCAGAAAGGAAAGGTTACCTGACAGATAGATGTTGTCCCCCGCAGAGATGACACTAAAAAACTCTCTGTCATAGAAGGGCAGGCTGGCTAACGGGTACCACTTGTTGGTTTGTGGATTAAAGCAGGTGACTGCCGTCAAGGCTCGCTGATTCATTCCAATTATCTGCCGACCTCCAACCAGAACAATCACCTCTGCTACACCTGCAAGAACACAACAGAAAGGGAGAGTGTTAATTGTCCAGCGCTGCTGACAAGCCAAGATAAATGAGCGCAATATCCTAGAAATGCCACCTGCTTACCGGGTATAAGGGATAAGCATACACCCGAGAGAAAACTGTAGTGGTGCTTTTGGCTTCAAACATACACCTTTCTGTGAAAAATAGACAGCGTGTCCTAAATCCACTAGCTCACGTAATTTATAATAAAGAAACAGAGGTCAGAGAAACAAAAAAAAAAGAACTGGGTGTTATATCCTCAAACAAGGCACAGTAGGGATCACAGTGAATGACATATGCACTCAAAAATGCCCAGAAAGTAACATTTAGGCAGAAAATGTGTAAAACTATATAAGATACAGCGATAGAAGCAAAAATCAACAAAGACACATAAAACAGTAAAAATGAAATAAATGATGCCATAATGCACCATTGTGTCGCATTTGGCCAGAATAATGTTTAATTTACTTCTAGGATCTGGTGGAGAATAACTATTCTGAAATATTATAATAATTGAACTATTCTGAAATTTTTCAATAACAAAACTAAATAAAATTCCCCGGGAATGTAGTTTCATGTCCCCAATATTCACACTGTATTTAAGTAGTGTATGTGTCTAGCAACAGCTTTAGTAAAATATAAAAAAAGGAAAAGTATAGAATGCCTCAAAAAAATAACTGGCTTTGGGGGAGCCCAGGGAAAGGATTTAGGTGTGACACAGGTGCTTACATGTTTTCCTTTTCTGCCCTTAGGAAAGAGGACTGCAAACTGATAGAAGAACAATCACCTCACCCCAAGCCCCATCTCTGTAGCCCAGTCCAGTCTTTCTCCTTAAAAACCCAAAGGACATGGAGTAGTCATCAAGCAAAGGACTAGCAGTGTAAAATACACATCCATAGCATCACAACAATCTGCCATTCTTTTTCAATCTTTTTGCTTTACTAAAAATATATAAAGGGGCAACTTATCTTAAATCTTTAATATGATGTGTGCTGAAAGACAAATGTTTACATTACATATTCCTAAGTTAGAAATGTATTAACATAGATAATGCACCGGGGATTGACACACTGGCTTAAATTTTCCTGTTTCCCAAGAATCACTGATCAAGTACATTTATTTACTTTCTCACTTTATTAACTGGAACGATATGCTGTTCAGCACCACATACCTGCTTTGGCCAAGTTTACCTTACTTCACATTACGAAAGACTTGCATCACGATTACCACCAACATCTTTTATAATAAGAAAAATATATGTTCTCTATATATAGATACATTTCATATATACACACACACACATATACACAGTATATATTACACACACACACATATACTGTATATAAACGCAAGTCTGACTCACTCAATAACTCACTATATCCTGTTTAGCTAAAAAGCTGAAACTTGGTAGGATTGTACATCTAGGCCAGTAGGTATTCGCTAATTCGATATATCAATATTTTGGGATAATGTCCAAACACAACAGATATACTAAATATGCCAAAATTTCAAAAACACTTTGATCAATTAGATTGAAACCTATTGAAAACAAATTAGCTGACCCATGTTTTTTTCTTTTGTTGATAATAATACTGCTGTGCGATAGCTATGCTAACAAGCCATGTGCATGCTTGACACAGCACTGAGATGAGTCTTGCCAGTTTACGCAAATGAAAGCCACCAGCAGTAGTGATGGGTAGGGTAAACAAAGAGCGGCACTGATCAATAGGGTAAACAGATGAGTGAAGAAGGGGAATTGTCCTGCATTGGAAAAAGAGATCACGTTTGGCAGGTGGAGTGAGCTGTGAAGTGGAAGGGGGGGGGAGGGGGGGAGTTTGACAAAGCTCACGGAAAGCTTGGTTAGCAAACCATACTGGGGCTGCGAGTGTAGGTGATGCTTCACTAGAAGCAAAAAGGGAGCAAGAGAGAAGACAAAGAGGAAGTGGTGTCCTCAGGCCTAAAATGAGCCGGTAGTGACAACGTCCTATGGTCATTTTAAATGGTAGTGCAGCTTATTGAAGGGGTAAACCACAGCTTGAAAAGAGAGGGGTGGACACTGTACTTAGTTCACTATATTTTTTTCTTTTTATCTGTTCTTTTCTGTACAAGCCTTACTTCTCCCCTCCCCTGTTTTGAGCCTCACTCCTTCCTGAAAATTTCTTCCCCCTGGTTCTCTACATTTGAGACTCGTGTCTTTTTTCCTCTTCACTACAATACACTTAAAAGGAGAAAACAGACCCAAAATTATCAGTGATTAATTCATTGAACAGGCTCTGTAAAGATATGGCCTGTAAATGTCATTTCTATTTGTAATAAGTAAGACACGATTCAGTGTTAAAACTTTATTATCTGGTTAAAGCTTTTGGAGTATTTCCTTTTTAATAATAATTAAAAAAGAAACTCCAATAAAAAACAAAAAAAAACCAGAAGCTTAAAAACACATGACCAAAAAGGCAAAAAGAAATGGATTAGTGAACAACATAAACAAATGAAAATCATAAACATCTAATAATGATAATAATATATACTCAAGTTTCAATCAAAATTCAATAGAATATAGTTTCCTGTAAAACTGTGTGCCGCAATGGCCATCAATGAAAGTCAAGTCAGACACTAGGAAAAGCAGGTTAGTTACATTGATCTGCTGATACGTCTGATTAACTGATGGCACTGTTTTAGGAAACTTCCTGGGTTAAGCTGGGTAACACACCTAGTGTGTGTGGGTTTATTTTACATAATTAATTATATAATTATCAAGCATGGATCATCCTCCTGACTCATCTTAAGTAAGCAGTCCTACCCTGGGACGACAGGGGGAGCTGTCACTAACAGTATCGTCTGTTTCTTGTCCAGCATCTAGGAAGAGACACTGAGTTAGGACAATTGACTTTGCTACTTCCGGTCAAATGAGTGCAAAAACGAGTTGCCCACAAAAGGATGTGGACCCTCTACTCCTGTAAGAAGAAGCTCTAAACCAAACAAGACTTGATCTGACAAAGTTCCCTTTCTGTGGGCATTTCTGTTTCATTATTGCATCATTGTGCACTGTTTTTGATTATTCCAGCAAACACTATTAAACAAGATGACCAGTTTACAAATTAATTGCATGACATTATTCAGTGCATCCTCTTTTAGTAGGTGTATGTAAATAATAACACACTAAACTCTGTTGTAATTTTAGACATGCAAAATGGTATTTTAGCTATATCTCATTTTAATATACATATTCTACTTTTTCCAATAATTATAATATTAAAAAAATGAGCATTTTTTTGCAACATGAATGTTTTGTAAATACAGTTCTTGCTTAATAACATAACTACTTCATTAGACTTAACGAAAGGAAAAGGCAGCACAAAGAAATTACCTTGTGAAAAACATTAATGATCCTATTTTAAAAACAATATCTACAGAAAGGCTTTCTATTACCTTTGCTTGAAATGAATAGCAATGCCTACCACAAATAGGGAGGAACATGTATATACGAATACATTCATCCTCAGAAATGTAACATACTGTACTTATTTCTGAAATGGAATACTGGTAATAAAAAAGCTTCAAATATTAAATCTTGAAAATGGTGTGAAAACCAGAGATTTCTCTTAAGACTCATTCACCTCCTAAAACAACATGCGAACCAACTTGAAATACAAGAGGGGAAAGCTAACACAAAGATTTTCTGCAATTAACCTGTATGTTTATTTTGTTAAGTAAATGGTGCTGCAGCCTAAAACACTATCACCAAACTAATATGAGATAGACCTAGATTCAAATGCAGCAAATAACGTGAAAACAATCTTTATTATTATATTATTGATTTTAAATAATAAGGATTTTATATCGACTACCTGGCTCTTCTTTTATACAAAAACTATAAACTAAATAAACAAGATATTGTCAAAAATGAACAAAAGAGTATTAGTTTATTGCTGACCACCTGGATCACAAACAAGAAAATATTTATCTTCCAGTCACAAAGCAAATATGTGAGAGACGAACGAATTAGCTTGATGATGAATGACAGATCAATTATGAATACAGTCTGAACCCACTAAAAGTGCTTCTCACTTGTTATGACCTTATGAAAGATACTGATACTGTGAAAAAATTATAGTAATATTTTTTAATTATAATCTGTTTGCAGTATATCACTCATAATAAAAAAATATTTTTTTTTATGCTGAAACCCACACAGGTGAGGTGAACTGAAATGACTATAAATGCTAAAAAAAAATGGATTACTTTGACAAACTATAAACAAAAAAATTAGCATGTGTTCTGCAAAAGGAAGTAACAGCAATCAATATCCTTTCTTTGATACGGCATAACAAACATAGCGTTAATTGACCTTGACTTTGAAAAAGCACACACATTTATATAAAGAACATTTAGAAAATGCAGTGTTCACTAGTATTCACTTGAAGGGCTTGAGATGTTATACAATAGCACAAAGCTAAATAGTAATAAATTCTTTTTTAACTTCAATAGAAAGTGAGGAGAGATAGGGTTGCCTTTTCTCTGCCCTCTTGTTTGCTTGCATAATAGACCCTCTAGTCTTTAAGATTTAAAAAGACAAAGAGTCGATGGGAAAACTAGTCCAGACAGCAGTGGAATATTATGCAATGATAAAAAAAGCTCCATAAGGACAAATTTCAAGGTAATTTCTATGCATTGGGTGGGAAATAGAAAGAAAAAAAAATAAGATACAAGTGAAGTGAAATGGGTCACAAGAATAAGAAATTACTGTAATTTTAGTTGTCCAACAGCAGTCAAAATATGGAAAGAAAACATTAGAGTCATGATCAATAGAAAAGCTATCAATGGAGAGAAAATAATCTTAATGAACATAGTAAATGTGCTCAAAAAACTGTATACAGCTGTGGTACTTTAGCCATCCAGTTAGCTACTAAAAGACAACAACACAGACAGCTTTTATGTTTGTGTGGGGTTTAAAACTCAAAAATGCTGAAATGATCCACCAATGAAAGAACAGTGTAAAGGGTGTACTTGAAGAGAGCCTGTTGTCAGGAAGAAACCTTTTCTCTTTTAATCGTGCAAAACAGCACCTAACCAGTCAGTACTACCGTATGATGGTTCAGTCCGACAGGTGGCTGCAGACTTCAGGGTGGTTTGGCCCTTTAACGGAGCACCTTTGGAAGTGCTACATGGCTCATACGTAAAGCCCCTAACTGGCCGATCCCCTCTCCTCTCACTGTGGATTTGGTGGAGAAAAGATGATGAACACTCAACTGAGACAAAAGGTGTGCAGACAGAGGAGTGAGCAATTGTTCTGAATGCTCTACGTGCTAATCAGTGGTCCAATGTCCTGTGTAGGCAGGCTGAGGGGGGCAATTTGAGATTTTTTAATTTTCACTGAGTATGTCCCACCTCTGTAGCCTTATTTAGTTAATAAAATGCCCTTTTTTCAATAACTTTGGTGTCAGAGTTGACTTAAAAGCACACCGTTCTGGTCACAGAGCAAAAAGTACCCCAGACTTGGCACAACTTACATTACTGAAACCCACATAACTCATCAAAAGTCAATGTCAACAACCCAACAAATGACAGTACTGTTGCAAAGACTGGAAACTGAATAAAAACACTGGCTAAGGCGGCAAATCCCGGTTCCTAGTAATTCATTTGATTGGAGGACCAGGATCTGGCACCTCTTCCATGTTCCTGTCATCAGTGAACAATGCTGTCTGGGACTGACAACGTAATGGGGGTAGTATGCATTTCTCAAGGCTCACACTGAGTGCACTGTTTGAAAGCCGCATTGCCACTGACACCTATCATTTATGACAGCAGGGCACTCATCTTAGAGAATGGGTTTCATTCCACAAAACTAGGAATTCATGTAGTAGCTCTAGAAACATGAAAGCAAACTCCTCTGCCATCAGTAGGTGGACTGAACAAAAGAAATCCATCAGGCACTAATCCGCAAGAAGAACAGGATGCACTACGGTCCCAATCACTGCCTTGCCTAGCTATGCCATGGCCCAATTACGGTTAGATTTTCTGATTGTAATAGGGGGGCCATGTGGGCACACGCTCACATTGACAAAAAACAATTCTGTACATGTATCAAAATCAAAAGACAAATCTGTGAGAGGAATACAGAGGAAACATCAATAACAATAAAAATAGTTATTAAAAAAGTCAAGAAAAAAAGATTTTATAATGGTGATTACATAACAGAAAACATAAGCTGATCTAAAGTAAAGAAAAAGCCTGCACAAAGGCCTGTCTGATTAAAACTAAACCATTACACTCATAAAAGCAGGTTCTGCTTTGCTCATTGAGGACACATAAAGGCACAGGCCAGAAACCAGACTGTTTTGTTTTATTTTGATTTATTTGGCGGGTGTAGTAGGCAGCATTACTGCCTTGGTTATTCTTGGTTCACTGCTGATCAATCACACCCAGAAAACTGCATCTGTTTTGGCGTTGTGTAATTTATAAAAGTCTGAGAGCTCGCTTTGTGCTACAAGCCTCCGAGCCATTCTAACATATTTTCCTCTCCTCTGGTTATGAAGTCTTCACTAGTAATGCTGGCTGACTACTAATTTCCATTAGCTCTGCTAAGCTTGGACGCAACGGGCAAGACGCAGGAAGCAGTTTTGGGAGCTATAAAGAATGTGCTACTGTCAGGCTTGGCAGCAATATATTTGTTACAGTTCTGCAATCTGACTTGCTTTCCAGCCAAGCACGGCCCTTGAGGGAACAATTCTATGTGGGCAGTCTTGAAAACGGCATTGAGCAACATTAATTTAGATGCTTACTTCATGGAGGACGATCATTGCAACATTTAAAGAATAATGCTTTCATTACAAAAAAACTCCACTCCACTTCCTTTAGGAATATCCTCAGCTTGTCCTTCCAGAGACAGGATGAGCTGGTTATATAAGGGCCGTCTCGGCACTAGGAAACTGGGATCAGCGCTTCACAGGTGGATGATATGGATTACCAAGCACTATATATGGTAGAAAGGGACAGACGCTGTAATCTACCTTAGATGCCCCCTTAAACCTCTGATTTCATTAGCTGCATAATCCTATTCATGCTGCTTTCTCTTTGACAGAGTTTTTATTTTCCTGTTTTTTTCTTCTTTTTGCTCCATGTGCAAGTTGTGGAAGAGCTAAGGGGCACCATAACAATTGAGAGCACACATCTCTGGAGAGACACGCAAGAAATGATTAATGAGTGATAGCAAAAGCAGATACAAGCCAAGCAAAACAGAATGAACAGCCGGTAGTTACACTTCAAGGAAGCACCAACGAGCAAAGATTATTTTTTTTTCTTTTAAAGAAAAAAGGAAAAAATAATAATAAGGAGTTTGAGTCTAATAACAGCTTGTCAGTTCTTACTCCACTAAAATGTCAAGGTACGGTCCAGAAAGTAGCACTTCCAACTAAACCATTAGTTAACGTGGTTTCATGTCCAGTGGATTCAGAAATTATTCAGACCTTTTCACTTTCTGCACAATTTACTGTGTTGTACTTTTAATTTTAAATGGATACATCTGCCCATTGATCTACATTCAATAACCTGTAACGACAAAGTGAAATCAGGTTTTCAGAAAGGCGTGTAAATTTATTAAAAATAAAAAGTAAGTGTTCTCTGCATGAAGAAATATATTCTAACATTTGTGTTAGTGTTACTTCTAACCAACTTCCAACAGTGCCACTGGTCTCCTTGGGATATTCAATATTTTAATGCAACAGCTGTCATCAATTATGCTATTATTTTCTGACTTTTAAATGTATTAATGTCTTTTCTTAATCTCCATTGGCTTTGGCCAAACAAATTTGCCTTCTACAATCGTTCCTTTTAGCTCTAAGCCTGGCGTTCTTGAATAAGTGTAGTTCTCTAAACTCTGTCTCGTCTCTCATTTCCTTCTTATAACACAGAACCTAAAGTGCCCAAAGCATCCCAGATGTGGTAAAATAAGTGCCATACACACATGAAACACAATCTTGTTGGACTTTTACTGCACAAAGTGTGCCACGTGTCCCACCATCCTATTAGCTCAGTTTTGTTCATTTCTGTCAACTGGTTGGTTCAGTGATGAAGCCCTCTGGGTCTCCGAGGTGTACCTTCTAGTGCAAACTCTCACTTGTGTGATTAAATCTCACGCATTTACAACTAATATGCATAGCTGTGCATTTAACTTTGCCACTTATCTGCCCAAGTCACTGCAAAGAAATCCCTTTACTCATAAAATTGGACTACTAAAACGCACATGGAGGGAGCAGAGGATGAAAGGCACTCCTGAAGAGTGCAACTTAAACAAATAGTGAAATTTATACTCTATATGCTGTACCACATGATGCAGTTTGATACAAAGAATGGAAAAATCAAACTACAACACCCTCATACCACAGTCGACGTCTGTGAGTAGTTGGCAATCACAAGCTCAGTTCCCATCTTGGAAGAAAAAATGCACAGTGAAGAAATACATTGCCTGACGTCATGACTATCACAAAATAGGACAGTGAAGGTCATCCTGAGGAGCTTTAGTGTTCTCTCTCTAACAGGTAACAGTTTGGAATACGTCACAAATGATATCATACTCCCACTTGAAAGGTACACTACGAGTATTTAGAGGCTGTGCAATCAGAAATACAGATGCTTCTCTTTACAGAATCCTTCTGTTAAATTATTGCTGAAGAAGTAATGGTTTCTTGGGTCATGTTGACATACTAATCATGCTAAGGCAGGGCACCTCTCCTACCTGCACTACGACTTATTCAAAGAAATTTGTATACTATCAAAAATAAAAGTACATTTGTAAACGTGGAGTTTATGATCCAACAGGCTTCCTGCATGCTTCAATGAGACCACAAAATGAGGTTAAAAATAGCAATATGGTTGCCAGAACAACTGAGAGAAGACTTTTCCTCTTTATCCTTTTGTAATAAAGAAAATACTAAAGGCACAGTTTGTTTTTTTTTCTGTAGGAATTTTTTTATCAAAAACAAATCTGAATATTCAAAGTATTGCAACAGACATATGGGAGAAGCAACCTGATTCCCTAAGGTGCCTCAGCAATCGAACGCTCCAACCGAGAAGCAATTATTAGAGAGTTACATTACTTAACAAAAGCATATAAAGAAGCTGCCCAGTTTAAGCAGGAACAGCCACACAAATGCAGCATTATCCATCCTGAATACGAATCAGACAAGTTTTGCTCTTTGGCCTTCATTTCCAATAATTGGTGCTAACTGGGTTAATTGGTGAAATTAACTAATAATTCATTAATTAACAGAAAGTTCACTTTTTATTGGCCATTACTTTCAGAGTCTCAGTTCTGTTTCTAACAATGCTAAAGCACCTTGAAGACAGCATGCATCACAAAAAAACTTTGTTTTCCATACAAATACAAATTCCATACAAATAGATCAATTTATAACCAAACAAAATTGAAGACAAATCAAACCCCACCCCTGAGAAGGAGAGCTTAGCCAAAGGAGAATTGCTTAGGGCTTTTTAATGAGGCAACAATAAACAAAAGAAAGGGAGAAATATATATAGGTAAATAAGAAATGGAGAAGGGAATTAAATGCGGTAATAGTTATTTCTCTTATTCTAAAATAATATTGATTAGATCCTGCCAGGTCTTGAAAAAAATTTGTACAGATCCTCTAATTGAGAATTTGATTTTTTCCAATTTCAAATAATATAAAACATCGGTTTCCCACTGACTTATCAGAGGAGAGTTAGGATTCTTCCAATTTAACAGAATAAGTCTTCGTGCCAAAAGTGTAGTGAATGCAATCACCGTTTGCTTGTCCTTCTCCACTTCAAGTCCATCTGGAAGAACACCGAACACAGCTGTTAATGGGTTAGGAGGAATTGTGATACCAAGGCTGTCTGAAAGGCACTTAAAAATTTTGGTCCAAAATGATGTTAGTTTGGTGCAGGCCCGGAACATATGACCCAGTGAGGCAGGAGCTTGGTTGCAGCGTTCGCAGGTTGGATCTTGCCCTGGAAACATTTTGGACAGTTTTAAGCGAGACAGATGAGCTCGATATATAATTTCTAGTTGAATAATTCTATGCTTTGTGCATATGGAGCTCGAGTGAATTCTCTGCTTTGCTACCTTCCACTCCTTTTCTGATATATTGATTAAGAGATCTTCTTCCCAATGTCCTCTTGAATCTTTGAAAGGTAGGGACTCTAATAGAATTTTATATAATGCGGAAATGGTGTTTAATTCCTCGAAATTGAGCAGTATTTTTTCCAGCATTGTGGAGGGTACAAGGTGAGGAAAATCTGGCAGTTTCTGTTTAACAAAATTTCAAATTTGAAGATAGTGAAAGAAATGTGTAGCTGGGAGGTTGAATTTTGAACGTAATTGTTCAAAAGATGCAAATATGTTGTCTATATAAAGATCTCTGAGCATTTTAATCCCAAAACTTTTCCAGGTGTTAAAAACTGGATATGTTTGCGAGGGTTGAAAGAGGTGGTTCCCTTGCAGAGGTGCCACAGATAAAAGATTTTCCATCTTAAAATGCTTTCTAAGTTGGTTCCATATTCTGAGTGAGTAAAGCACAATTGGGTTATTAGTATATTTGCGATAACTTTCATTTATTGGAGAGCAGAGCAGGGAATATAAAGAAGTACTACAGGATTTTACTTCTATTGCGGACCAAGCCTGTGTATGTTCATATATTTGTGTCCAGGTTTTTATGGCTTGTATGTTTGCTGCCCAGTAATAAAACAGAAAATTAGGTAAAGCCATGCCACCTTCTGCCTGAGGTCTTTGTAGGGTCGCTCTTCGGATACCTGGGTGTTTTGAGTTCCAAATGAATAAGGTTATTGTTGAATCTGTTTAAAAAACGATTTATTGATATATATTGGAATGTTTTGAAATAAAAAAAGAAGTTTAGGAAGGATATTCATCTTAATAACGTTAATTCTTCCAGCTAGAGTGAGATGAAGGGTTGACCATCTATGCAAGTCTTGCTTAATTTTTTCCATACAGACGGCACAATTTTGTTGATAAAGAGCTTTACGTTTACTTGTGATATTTACCCCATGGTATTTAAACTGATCTGCTATGGTAAAAGGTAGGGTGGTCCAATCTAATATTATATGCTTGTGAATTCACTGGAAAGAGTATACTTTTATTCAGATTAATTCTAAGATCAGATATCTTTTGAAATTCTGTTAGTGCTGTTAAAACTACAGGGACAGTGTTTTCTGGGTCTGATATATATAAAACCATATCATCTGCATATAGAGAAATTTTCTGTTCCAGTCCTTCTCTGATAATCCCCTTTATCTGATAAGAATTTCGACAGTGAACCGCCAGTGGTTCAATGGCGATTGCAAACAGCAGTGGCAACAAGGGACATCCTTGTCTGGTACCACGTTCTAGCTTAAAGTAGTCTGAACAAATGTTATTAATACAAACTGAAGCTTCTGGATTGGTATACAGTAGTTTGATCCACGCACAAATATTCGGGCCAAACCCAAATTTCTCCAATGCAGTGAAAAGGTAGTTCCATTCAATCATATCAAATGCTTTTTTTGCGTCTAATGATAGTAATATCTCTGGGGTGTTTGATTTTGCTGGTGTATATACAGTGATCCCTCGCTATATCGCGCTTCACCTTTCGCGGCTTCACTCCATCGCGGATTTTATATGTAAGCATATTTAAATATATATCGCGGATTTTTCGCTGCTTCGCGGGTTTCTGCGGACAATGGGTCTTTTAATTTCTGGTACATGCTTCCTCAGTTGGTTTGCCCAGTTGATTTCATACAAGGGACGCTATTGGCAGATGGCTGAGAAGCTACCCAACTTACTTTCTCTCTCTCTCTCTCTCTCTCTTGCGCTGACTTAGGGGGGGTGTGAGCAGGGGGGCTGTGTGCAGCTGCTTCCTGAAGGACATGCTGCACGGTGCTTCGCATACTTAAAAGCTCAAAGGGCACGTATTGATTTTTGACTTTGTTTTTCTGTGGCTCTCTCTCTCTCTCTCTTCCTGCTCCTGATAGAGGGGGTGTGAGCTGCCACCTTCAACAGCTTTGTACCGGCGGTGCTTCGCATACTTAAAAGCCAAAAAGCCCTATTGATTTTTTTTTTGACTGCTTGCTTTGCACTCCTTTGAAAAGGAGGATATGTTTGCATTCTTTTAATTGTGAGACAGAACTGTCATCTCTGTCTTGTCATGGAGCACAGTTTAAACTTTTGAAAAAGAGACAAATGTTTGTTTGCAGTGTTTGAATAACGTTCCTGTCTCTCTACAACCTCCTGTGTTTCTGCGCAAATCTGTGACCCAAGCATGACATTCTAAAAATAACCATATAAACATATGGTTTCTACTTCGCGGATTTTCCTATTTCGCGGGTGGCTCTGGAACGCAACCCCCGCGATGGAGGAGGGATTACTGTATAACATTAAACAAGCGTCGGAGATTGGAAGATAGGTGTCGGCCTTTAATAAATCCAGTTTGATCCTGTGATATTACCAAGGGCAGCACTTCCTCCATCCTTCTAGCTAGAATTTTTGAGAGTATCTTAACATCATTATTCAGGAGTGAAATTGGTCTGTATGATGCACATTGTAAGAAGTCCTTATTTTGTTTAGGAAAGACGGTGATTAATGCTTGACGAAATGTTTGAGGTAGTATTTGGTTGTCTGTAGCTTCTGTAAATGTTGCCAATAAGAGGGGAGCTAGCTGAATGGAGAATTTCTTATAAAATTCTACGGGGTAACCATCAGGGCCTGCTGATTTCCTGCTTTGAAGTGACTTTATAGTATCTAGTAATTCTGTTAGCGTCAGAGGTTTATCCAGTTCCTCAGCACTTAAAGCATCTATTTGTGGTGTCTGCAATGTATCCAGAAATGCATTAGATTGTGTGTTGTCTTCTTTGAGCTCAGTAGAATATAAGGATTTATAATAATCTCTAAATGCGTGCATTATATTTTTATGGTCAATAATTTCTTCTCCATTCATGTTGGTGATTACTGGTATTGCATTGCGAACTTCTTGCTTGTGAATTTGTTGAGCTAAAAGCTTATTAGCTTTTTCTCCGTGTTCATAGTAATGATGTCTTGACTTATAAATAAGTTGTTCAGTTTCTTTGGTTGTTAAGATGTCAAGTTCTGTATGCAGGGCCTGTCTTTTCCTATGAAGAGCTTCACTTGGACACCTGGCTTGTTCTTCATCTATTGTAGTAATTTTGCTTCTTAGCTCTGACACTTTCTTGGTTTCTAATTTATTTCTGTGGGAAAGATATGAAATAATCTGTCCTCTTAAGAAGGCCTTTAGAGTTTCCCAGAGTGTTCCTGCAGAAACCTCTGTGGGCGTGTTTGTCTCTAGGAAGAAGCTGATTTGTTTGGATATAAATTCTGTGCAGTTCTCGTCTGCCAATATAAGAGGGTTAAGACGCCATCTGCGAGGTGAGTGTGAGGGGCTTAATGATTTTAGCTCCAAGACTAGAGGGGCATGGTCGGAGATAACAATTGTGTCGTATTTGCACGATTTAATCGTAGGCAGGAAATTATTATCTATAAAAAAATAATCAATTCTTGAGTAGCTATAATGCACTGGTGAGTAGAACGAATATGTTCTTGAGTTTGGGTTAAGAAACCTCCAGGGGTCTGATAAGTTGTGATCATTTAAAAACTGTGTAATTGTCTTTGCAGTATTAGATGTCGTCCCCCCTGTCACTGGAGTCCTATCTAAGAGTGGATTTAAAACACAATTAAAGTCCCCAGCCATTATAATTTTATGAGTGTTTACATTGGGAATGGATGCAAATAGATTTTGCATGAATTCCTTATCATTGACATTGGGTTTTTGCATAAACATTTATCAAAATCATTTTACTGTTAAATAAGTTGCCCATGACCACCACATATGTCCCTTCAGGGTCCGATACTACATCTGATGCTACAAATGGAACTGTTCTGTGTATGAGAATTCCACCCCCCCCCCCCCTAGTTTTCTTTATAAAGCTAGAATGGAACATTTGGCCAGTCCAGTCTTTTTGTAGTCTGAACTGATCCTTGCTTAGTAAGTGGGTCTCCTGGAGACATTGATTCTGAGTTTTTAATGTCATTTTATAGTCTTAACTGGTAGTGAGGCAGTTTTAATCTTAATTTCAAAATTCCCCATGAGTTATTGCATTTTAGCCTATTGTTGCATTGATATTTATAGTTATAAGGATTAGAAGAATAGATTAGATATAGCCTGCTCTCCTTCTCTCCCCCCTTTATCCCCGCACCCCCCCATTTTGCCTCCCAACATGAGGCTTGATCCCACTTTGCGATGTCGCGGTCCTCTGACATACAAAGAGACAGAGCACGTCCAAAACAAAACAAACCCCACCCTGCAGTGGCCTTAGAGAATTAAAACAAAGAGATATCTATTGCAGCTGAATTCTTAATACTATCTGCCAAAAATATAATCATTAAGAGTCTTTAAGCTTAAAATAATCTTCAGCAATTTTAAGATATTGAGATAAAAAAAGAATGAACCCTGGGAATGATTTTAAAAAGTAGTCTAGGATAAACATAGTAATTCCTAATGTAATAGTATAAATGTAATAGTAATGTAATAGTAGAAATAGCAATAAACCAAGAGTATGATGTAAAACAGTCTACTTTAAGGTAGTAAAAAAAAAATCCTACTTTAATTACTTCCACACGTCTATAACTATAATTAAGACATAAACATATAATGTCCAAGTAAAGAAAAGGATGTATAATTATAATACCAGTCTCTTTAAAAGTGGATCCGAGAGCAGATGATAGGTCCTTCCCATGCCTTGACAGAATACGGCTCCTTATTAACTTTCAAAAGAGTGTCGGAAACAACTTCTTTAGTTCCTTTTCACATTCTTCCTTGCTTGAAAAAATATAATATTGATCTTGAACTTCTACTTTCAGTTTGGCGTGATACAAGAGGCTGTATTTGATATCGGCTTTCTGTAGCAACTTTTTAATGTTAAAGTAGGCTGCGCGTTTTGCAGCTGTTAATGGTGAGAAGTCGGGGAAAATATGAATAAGATTATTTTCAAATATAATCTCTTGCTTGTGTCTGAGAAGTGCCATCACATCAAGCTTACATCTTAGTCACTCAAAGCGGACAATAAAAGACCTAGGTTTAAAGGTGCTTGATCTGTATGTGCGATAAGCAGCTGCTATCTCAATGTCGAGTTTAAAATCATCTCCAATTATTTTAGACAGTAATTCTACTGCAAATTTCACTGGGCTTGAGCTTTCTCGTTTCTCAGGTATACCCTCAATTCTTATATTATTTCTTCTGTACCCATCTTCCAGGGCCGCAAGTCTGTCTCCGAGTTTTTTGCATTCGGAATTCGCAGCTGTAGCTTTTTCATCGGCGTTAGATGCCAATTGCTCCGCTGTTTCAACTCGAGCCGTGAATGCCTGCTTAACGTCATCCAGCTGATCTGTAACGTCACTAATCTGGTCGGCAAGCATTTTCAGTTTGGATCTATTTTCTTCAATGTGTTCATCTAATTTCTCCAACATGCCTTTAAAGTTCACGTCAAAACGTTTTCAACATATGAGTTGACAGTCTTCTCCGTTTGTCCTGGAACCAACCAAACTGTTCCCCATAATAATGAAATGACTTCCTAAAATCATCTAAACCTCCAATTCGATGCATACCCAAAGTCAAAGGAAGATTTTCATAAAAATTTGGAGGGATGTCACATACATCCCAAAAATTGACATTCCCCTAGTACTAATCCAACGGCAGGTACTGTTCTCCGGACCACAAAGAAAGGTATCCTTCACAAAACTGCAAACCAATCTTCTTTAGAACTCCCTTGTCGAGAGCCTGAATGCAAATGACCTTTTGTTTTTCAGACAGATACTTTTGGTAGTATGCTTAGTAACAAATGCAAGTGTTTTTAATTGGATGAATGTTTTGGAAACAATGAAATTGGAAACTATTACAACATTGTCGCACACTATAGCTTAACCACTTATACATGAGGTGTCCAGCTTTAACAACATACTGCTTATCCACCTTTGGAGCAGATCCAGAAACCTTGTTGTCAATGTTACTGTATTCACTTTACATAAGAAGTATCTGTGACTTTAAGCACGGATGTCCAGCATAATGGCAGGATTTGAATGACAAGTTTCTAAGTCACTGGAAACTCTATCTATCCATGTTAATGTGAATTTTCCCTTGGGATTAATAAAGTATCTATCTATCTATCTATCTATCTATCTATCTATCTATCTATCTATCTATCTATCTATCTATCTATCTATCTATCTATCTATCTATCTATCTAATAAAAGGATGTCCGTCTTTCGTTCCAACAAATGTTCCAACAAACATTAATATTACTCTTAAGAATTGTATACCAAATAGCATATAACACAGACGTATGCATTGTATTTGTCATTCCAGCAGATGGTGCATCACAAACGTGTGCAGTAATGCATTTTATTAATACAAATGTTTGTGATGTACCATCTGTTGGAATGAAAAGTGCAATGCATTTTTTTATTACTACATGCACTGAAAAATACATTCCAGTTGATGGTGGACTGCAAAGTTTTACGCTGAGAGTGAGGACTACGCTGATTACTTAGATTTCAACAAACCTTGAACAGGTAGAACAGCTAGTGTATATATAAAATGCTAAGGGTTGTGTTCATCTGTTTTGTGATTACTTGTGAACCACAGGGTGCTAGAACCTCGATCTTGGTCTTAATTGGAAGTATGTGATGTGATAGTGAAGCAAAAAAATTTGGCTAGCAGTAACCGCTGCAAAGTTATGGGGTATGGCAAACCTGCATAGGCAAACTGATTGAGAAGGAGACAAGAAAGAAAGAAAGAAAGAAAGAAAGAAAGAAAGAAAGAAAGAAAGAAAGAAAGAAAGAAAGAAAGAAAGAAAGAAAGAAGAGCAGCAACATCTGCTGAGCATGAAGCAAAGTGCCTGCATAAGCAGATTAGATGATAGGAAGAAGAATGACTGCTCTGGCATCTTCTAAGCATTGAGTATACACAGCATGGCAACCTTCTGGTACTTTCCAACTACTGTACTGGGTTGAAACCTTGATCTTGGGAGGATTGAAGATGAATGTGTACCTTCTAGTACAAGGTATCTAAGAAGGGATAAAACTGGGGAAACAGATCTTGGAAAGTAGTGAGTATATGGCAATAGTACTTATTATGGCTCAGGGAGCACTGCTAGCTGGTACCTGTGTATGCTGATGATATGCGAGGCTGGAAGAAATAAAAAGCTGGGGCATTCAAGGGACACACACCAATGACAGGGAAGATGTCTTCGAAAGCACACATTTGATCTTGACTATGGTTACTTCTGTGTCATGAATAATCAGAATCAGAATTGGAACTGTTTCATCTATTTAGAGGAAGATCTGCAAGTGCTGATCTGTTTATAATTTCAACTGCTTCATCAGCTCTGAACTCATTAGCTGGCATTTGCTGTTTAAATGTATGTGTGTGTATATATACACTGTATTTATATTAAGCATTTAAAGATATCATTTTTTATTGTTGTTTTTTAGTTGATTATTGTTTTGCATTCACAAATTTTTTTCCATTTATTTATTACATATTTGCTTACTCTTTTAATGCTGTAGTAATTTGCCAAGTTTTTTAAATTTTATTTATATTGTTGGTCTTTCTTCTAAACATATCTTTATGTAGCTTGTACCAGGTTTTCATTTAGACACACAGTAGACAGTTTGTACTCAGAACCACAGGTTGCTGTACCCTCCATAGGTGTTTGGTCACAGCAAGTTAAACTGGCATTAAAAATCAAGCTAAGTGAAATATTCTTCCCATTGCTTGAGTCTCATGTCATACTTTTATCTCGGATGTGTTAAGGCTGTGCATTTAGCCACATTTAAAAGTAAAATACACATTCCTTGAGGGCCCTGTGTCCCTGTGACAAGACTGGCAGCAGTCCAGGGAGTGGAAGATGCTGATGTGCCTCACACCTAAGATGTCACTCAAGGAGTAGAGATACGCTTCTGAATGAAGGTCACTAGTAGAAAGCAGAAAATGTGCCTTTCTTGGTGAGATTCAAGCTGAAAACAAAGGAAACAGTAACGCCAGGGTCAGCCCTTGGTTCTTGGCCTTCCACCTGTAATGTAAGAACATACGATAGCAAACTGCTTTCCTTCATGGTAATGCAGCTGCTCTGCATTAGGCACACAGCCCTAGAGGCCACTGGTGAGCTTAAGGAAAGGCACACAACCTGAGCTGGCCTAACCAGCACAAAAAGAGCAATGGACTAACATGGAAAACTCTAAAGGCCACAGGCCACAGGCAAACACTGCAGTTCATGCCAGAACACCAGAAGAGAAAAGAACCTTCCTTGTGCGTCAGCACTGGGTAGTTCAAACAGAAACATTTAAAATGAGACAGCCAAACACTTTAGAGACTATTCTTTGGAATTCATATTCAATCTAAATGGGATGTTTTAAAACCTAACACTTTGTTTCTTGGTTAGTATCTTCAGAAGTCACACTCCACTACAATCATGCAGACATTTACTACCTCAATGTCAGTTTTCTCCTAATAAGCACCAAAGCACTGATTATTTGGCTAAAAGTGGATGACAGAGCCCGATTGTTCGTTATGCTTGATGCACGTGACAAGACACAGAACAGAACACAGTTGTACCATACAGACTAGCCTTATTAACTCACAAAATATATGATGACTAGCAAAATACCCGCGCTTCGCAGCGGAGAAGTACTGTGTTAAAGAGGTTATGTAAACATATATATACATAAACATACTGTATATACATAAATATATACATATACACATCCACATATATATACATATATCAACATATATATACACATACATATATATATATATATATATATATATACACACACATGCAGACACATATACATATATATACATATACATATTTGTATATCTACATATATATACACATATATACATATATACACATATACATATTTGTATATCTACATATATATAAACATATATACATATATATACATATTTGTATATCTACATACATACACATATATCTATCTATATATATATATATATATATATATATATATATATATATATATATATATATATATATATATACAGTGGTGTGAAAAACTATTTGCCCCCTTCCTGATTTCTTATTCTTTTGCATGTTTGTCACACAAAATGTTTCTGATCATCAAACACATTTAACCATTAGTCAAATATAACACAAGTAAACACAAAATGCAGTTTTTAAATGATGGTTTTTATTATTTAGGGAGAAAAAAAATCCAAACCTACATGGCCCTGTGTGAAAAAGTAATTGCCCCCTTGTTAAAAAATAACCTAACTGTGGTGTATCACACCTGAGTTCAATTTCCGTAGCCACCCCCAGGCCTGATTACTGCCACACCTGTTTCAATCAAGAAATCACTTAAATAGGAGCTGCCTGACACAGAGAAGTAGACCAAAAGCACCTCAAAAGCTAGACATCATGCCAAGATCCAAAGAAATTCAGGAACAAATGAGAACAGAAGTAATTGAGATCTATCAGTCTGGTAAAGGTTATAAAGCCATTTCTAGAGCTTTGGGACTCCAGCGAACCACAGTGACAGCCATTATCCACAAATGGCAAAAACATGGAACAGTGGTGAACCTTCCCAGGAGTGGCCGGCCGACCAAAATTACCCCAAGAGCGCAGAGACGACTCATCCGAGAGGTCACAAAAGACCCCAGGACAACGTCTAAAGAACTGCAGGCCTCACTTGCCTCAATTAAGGTCAGTGTTCACGACTCCACCATAAGAAAGAGACTGGGAAAAAACAGCCTGCATGGCAGATGTCCAAGACGCAAACCACTGTTAAGCAAAAAGAACATTAGGGCTCGTCTCAATTTTGCTAAGAAACATCTCAATGATTGCCAAGACTTTTGGGAAAATACCTTGTGGACTGATGAGACAAAAGTTGAACTTTTTGGATGGCAAATGTCCCGTTACATCTGGCGTAAAAGGAACACAGCATTTCAGAAAAAGAACATCATACCAACAGTAAAATATGGTGGTGGTAGTGTGATGGTCTGGGGTTGTTTTGCTGCTTCAGGACCTGGAAGGCTTGCTGTGATAGATGGAACCATGAATTCTACTGTCTACCAAAAAATCCTGAAGGAGAATGTCCGGCCATCTGTTCGTCAACTCAAGCTGAAGCGATCTTGAGTGCTGCAACAGGACAATGACCCAAAACACACCAGCAAATCCACCTCTGAATGGCTGAAGAAAAACAAAATGAAGACTTTGGAGTGGCCTAGTCAAAGTCCTGACCTGAATCCAATTGAGATGCAATGGCATGACCTTAAAAAGGCGGTTCATGCTAGAAAACCCTCAAATAAAGCTGAATTACAACAATTTTGCAAAGATGAGTGGGCCAAAATTCCTCCAGAGCGCTGTAATAGACTCATTGCAAGTTATCGCAAATGCTTGATTGCAGTTATTGCTGCTAAGGGTGGCCCAACCAGTTATTAGGTTCAGGGG
The DNA here is from genome assembly GCF_900747795.2 of Erpetoichthys calabaricus. NCBI lineage: Eukaryota > Metazoa > Chordata > Cladistia > Polypteriformes > Polypteridae > Erpetoichthys > Erpetoichthys calabaricus. The sequence goes on from NC_041396.2 coordinate 143,116,300, forward strand.
GCAATTACTTTTTCACACAGGGCCATGTAGGTTTGGATTTTTTTTTCTCCCTAAATAATAAAAACCACCATTTACAAACTGCATTTTGTGTTTACTTGTGTTATATTTGACTAATTGTTAAATGTGTTTGATGATCAGAAACATTTTGTGTGACAAACATGCAAAAGAATAAGAAATCAGGAAGGGGGCAAATAGTTTTTCACACCACTGTATATATATATATATATATACACACACACATATATATATACACACATACATATATATATATATATATATATATATATATATATATAGCTGATTAGCCAGTGGATTCGCTCAGTGAGTGCAAGAGAAAAAAATAAAATGTATGTATAAAATAAGTTAAATTGCCAAATTTATTTTTCCACAAATAAAGAGCACTTACAATAACATAGAAATCAATATAAACAACATTAACATCATTATCATTCGAGAATATGAAGTAATATATAAGAAGCACATTGCATATAAATATAAATTATTAAACATTAAAATGTTCTTCTATAAAACAGTACCGTGGCTATTAGTTTGTCTGTCCAGGATTTTAAATGAGCTGTAGCTCGCAAACCGTTTCACCTATTGACTTGAAATTTGGTACACAGATACTACGTCACGTCTACTATTCGCTTTCCCACACATATGAACACACATATATATATATATATATATATATATATATATATATATATATATATATATATATATATATATACACACATACATATACAGACACATACACATATATACATATACATACATAGTGCGTTGCAACACGGGCTGTGATTGTTACATGGGAGGGAGACGACAAATCACAGCTTCCCGCTTTGTAATCGGGCTTGTGATTGCTGCTTTGACGGATGTCCAGATCCCACAGTATTTCCCCTTAGGAGAGGCGTTAGGCAAGTGTAATTGAATAGCGGTGGTGCAAGTTATTACTCTTTCTATCTTTATTTTATTTTATTGTAGAATCAACTCACAGCTGCGCGCACCAGTGCGTGCGTGGCGGATGCGTACGGCTGACGTTTTCATTGTCTACCACCTTCGCTAATCATTGTTGAGGCAGATTGAAGACTTAAGTGCCAGCTTAACTGAAAAATTAAAGAAAACATACTAAGTTTTAAAAGAAATCAGTTTTAACGGGAAAAGATGCCGACGAAAGAAGAGAAGCAGCGGGACGCTAGGGTCAAGAGCTGCTCATTAAGCAGCAAGCGCATCAACCTCTGAGCAAACGAATGGTAAACGTACAGAGAAAGAGGATAAATACTATGAATGGTCATGTCAAGTGTATTCACTCCACGTTATCGTGGAGTGCGCTGTTACTGGTATTTTGATAAAAGAATCTGAATAACATATAAGAATCGTATAAATTATTAAACAGTAAAACATTAACATTTAAGAAGTAAAGATACATTGAGTACTACTGTACTGCTTTCGGGTATAGTACATTTTTTGTTTGCCCATTACATGCATAAATGTATAAATTTTTTGGTGTACCTACCCAAGAACACGCGACATGACCCGGCAGTTAAAAATTTATCGCTCCAGCAATTTTAACTCTGTTACAAAGTCATCTAATATGGTATTGCAAAGGGCAGCGGGAGCGTTTCTATAAACTCAATTTAAACTTACTGTTTACACCGTGCTTTGAAGATGCATAGTATGCGACACGTGTTTCGCCGTAATTGTGTGCTCATCAGGAGTACACAGTTACTGCACTCCCTTACGGGAATCGATCCTCGGACGTAGAGGCGAAGCCCCTAACGTTGTGCCACGGCGTGAGGTTCGTTCATTTGACAGCATGTAGATCGGGGTAATTACATTGCAGGCATTCGTAGTCTGATTCACAATCTGATTGTATGGGTGGTTACCTACCAGGTAACGCTTGTGGTTGGTGAGCAAGTCGGCTAACTTCTGCCACGGTGCCCTCTTTCAGTTGCGAGAAGCAGATCATACAATGGTTGAAATAGTTTAATATATATAGCAAAATCACCGCGCTTCGCAGGGGCGAATATGGTATTGCAAACGGCAGCGTTTCTATAAACTTAAAGTTACGGTTTATACCGTGCCTTGTTTCATATTCTTTTCCTACCTTATCAATTGTGTAATGTGTTTTTTGAACAGGTTTGATTAATGCAAGTGATCACTCCTGCTGCGTTCAGTCACTTCATGTGAGCCACTCTCTTGTGTGATGTTGCGATGTCCACGGGTTTATTTAATGTTAGCTAAGACCCGACAGTTAAAAGTTTCTCGCTACAGCAATTTTAACTCTGTTACAAAGTGATGCAAACTGTCGTTTATACCTCGTGTCTTCTCATTAAACTTTTATCTCGCGAATATGTTATTGCAATCCGCAGCGGGAGCGTTTCTATAAACTTAATTTAAACTTACGTTTTACACTGTGCTTTCTTTCCCTTATGAACATGCTTGTATGCTTAACTCGCTCCGTTCTCAATTGTTTAATTAATTTTTTGCTCTTCGCTGTTTGCGGCTGTTCCTCCATTTCCCCCTACTTCGTTCTTTTATCTCGCGAATATGTTATTGCAATCCTTAACGGGAGCGTTTCAATAAACTGATTGAAAATAGTTTTGCATTTACCTTTTTAGTAAAAGGCGAGCTTTTAAGCCTGAGAAATCACCCCGTAAATGCACACGTTTAATTGGACATGTGTTAATATGTATGGTTACACAGTATTAAAAGACAGTGAACAACGTCAGTTACCTTTCTTCCCGCGTTTGATAAAAGGTGAGGTTTTAAGCCTGAGAAATCACCCCGTAAATGCACACGTTTAATTGCACATGTGTTAATATGTATGCTTACACAGTATTAAAAGACAGTCAAAAATTAACGTCATTTACCTTCGTTCCCGCGTGTGACTCGTGCTGTAAATGTCTTCCTTGTTTTTAGTTCACGTGATTACGTAGGAGGCGTGATGACGCGATACGTGACTCCGCCTCCTCCATTACAGTGTATGGACAAAAAATATGTTCCAGTTATGACCATTACGCTTTGAATTTCGAAATGAAACCTGCCTAACTTTTGTAAGTAAGCTGTAAGGAATGATCCTGCCAAATTTCAGCCTTCCACCTACACGGGAAGTTGGAGAATTAGTGATGAGTGAGTCAGTGAGTCAGTCAGTCAGTCAGTGAGGGCTTTGCCTTTTATTATTATAGATAAAAGATGGTATTTCTTTCTATATTTTAACTTTGTAACCACAACTGAGAAAAGTTTGAGAGTTTTTTAAATTTCCAGGCAAGTTAAACGAAGAGGTCTGAACTTGTGTATAAGCAGCATAACCATATCTGAATTCATCCTGTCCAATTTGAATTGCCTGGGATTACACAGCAATGCCATACTCCTGTTTGGTGCCAAGACTGTTGCAGTGAACATTCCAATTCCATTGAGAGTGCAAGGTCATGGAGAGAAGTGAGGGTAAACTGGAAGCAAGTGACAGGAGTGAGGTCAGGGAGGTAAGGTGGGAGGATAAATGCATGTTGAAAAAGTAAAATAAGATATTTTGAGTATCAAGGGTGAAACAAAATAGTATTTCAGTAAAATGTATTGAGAATGCTCCACATTTACATAAAAGCCCTCTGATGAGGAGGCTGTTAATAATTCATTACTTACCTTGCACAACAAGGTTTTGCAGCATCAGTCTATGATTTTATGACCAACAGCAGTACTTCTGGAACTGCAACAAAGCCAAGGTCAAGGACCTTGACTGCCTCATATTACTGTGTTATTACTGTTTCACTATGCCCATAAATTATGCTGTCTAGGGTAGAGGTCAAGACAGAGCTCAAGCCAACCACTCCATAAGAGAAATTACAGCAGGTACTTTATAATATCATAAATTGCTTTAGCTAAACAGCAAACCAACAACTTGCACCCTTTCTGGATTTTACAACACAGCATACTTACACAAATAGGGCAAATGAAAAACAAATAAGGGAAAAAATGAAATCCTACACCTTCTACAATTATCACAGAATGATTATGTATAGGAAGGTAGAACATTTCTTCCCCGAAGTGGCTTTAAATAGCACTTGGGCTATTTGAAGAATATGAGAACTTTTATGTTTAGTTTCCCTGATGCAGATTCATGAGTCAGAGGGATTTAAGGAGGAAACCATCCTTCTTGATGCTGTCAGCGCTCACTAGACTAAAGAGAAATAAAAATTCAAGTGAAATAAAAGACAGTGCTCTATTCTCCTGTAGATACTCCTGAGCTTGGCATTTCTATGTACTGGGGAGGAAGAAAAGAGACAGATTTAAACTCCCAATTTTCAAAACGTCCGTCTAAGGAAAAATACTTCACACTGATAGAAAGCAGGTTTAATTTTATGGATGTTCTGGCTACTGTACAAGGAAATTAAACATACAACTTTTCTAATGCCTGATGATAAACAAGCAGAAGTCAGGCAATACATAAAGTGTTGCTGTAAAATAGCATCTGCAGCTTTTTCAGAATCGAGCAGCAGTGTAGAATTTCTTTCCATGCCGATTACAGTTCATTTATTTTACATTAGTGGCTGTGTTGACTCCATGACTAACAGCACATAAACAACCAATGCACGCGGTCAGATGTGCGGGGCTTAGTGAGAATAATCAAGCAGATGGGTGCAGGAGCTACAATGAGGGTTTTAGTTCAGGTTTGTTGTATGTTGGGCTTTACTCTAACACTTGGTATTCAGGGCACAAGCCTGTCTATTGCTTGTGGTCAGGATATCAGCAGAATGTCACACGCTGTGGCTGCACACTCATCATGAAAACATTTATAAAGTCCATCAATTCAGACCAAATTATCAGGGTGCAGCCTGTTAGTTTTTAGGAGTTAGTACACATGGTTATAAGCAGTGAAACAGGATGTGTGGGTGTGTGTTTGGGAAGCTTTCTTAAAAAAAGGTTAAACAACACTGGTTGGGAGAGGTCAACAACCATGGGGGGCAACAACACTTCAGATACAGGACCATTTGGCAGAAAATGAGATTATATAATTTACATATATGAGCCAATACGTAATACAGAAATAGTAGTTTAATTGAAGGTTGTGGAAATTTTGAAAAGAAATTTGGTCACTAAACCATAAGTTCCTCTATTGTGCTTGGTTAAAGACAGCCAACTGTCCATTCTCTTTACCCCAAAGTCAACACAGCCCAGCTACCTTGCGGCTACAGTCTCAGAGCCAAGGGACTGCTTAGATTCTGAAAAAGAAAAGAAAAAAAAGCAGAAAAAGCAGCATATGGGTTAAAGTCTACTGATGTGAACCTGTCTTAGAGTGCAGTGACTGGGAAAGAAGCAGAAGTGAGATGTCAAGCAGACAAAGAAAATTTTAACATCACAAATGTAGCCTGAGGGTGCCTTAGTGGAGGTTAAGGGGATTAGGAAAATTCACTTTTTTATTGTGAATTCATAAATGAAAGCAGAAATACAAAATTCAGAAGTTGCATCTTGCTAAAGCAGCTAAATCTCTCTCTCAGTTTTCCAATTGTGGCAGGTTAAAAGCATTAAATCTGATATGTGGAGCACAGGCAAAGGAATGAAACATTTGGGCACATCATTTAAAATCCTGACAACACTTAACACAAATCCTGACTACTACTTTACATTCTAGTTCACTGGTACAATAAACATTTGGGCCCAGCAATTTTTTTTTCTTTTTTAAATTGAAGGCCAACAGTTCTGTTTATTCTTTTTGGTTCTGCTAAATATTAAAAAATTAAGTGAGTTGTTCGCTTTAATTGCCAGGGCTGCCCAATCAGACTTTAAATCATCTCTCTCTTTTGTCAATGGAAACTGGAAATTTATTGGATTTCTAAGAATGATGATGAAGAGATTTATAATGAAATAACAAAAGACTATAGTGCATCTGTAAGATTAGGTAAGTAAGTAAAATACAACACAGGGTACCTCATTGAGCTGAACAATTTCCTAGGAAACACTTGATCATGCAGTAAGAAGAAATTACTGTGAATCTGAAATACTAAAGACAACAAGAAATATTGATGAGACATGAGGCTTGCACTGTAACTTAACCACAGCATCAGACATCTATGTAGGTGGCACCCTTCACTTTGCCCGTTTTGCACAAGCTACCTTAATCCCATAGTCAACTATCAGCTTCGCTTAGACATTTCTGATGCTGAACTCAGAATTAAGGAGTGAAATTTAATTTTAAAAGCTGTAACAGAGGTCTCTCATCTGATTGTGCAGAGAGATATGCTTACACCTTGATCATGATTTGAGCTTTGTGACATGACATGTTATCCTGCTGGAAGTAGGCATCAGAAGATGGGTACTCTACAGTCATAAAGAGAGGAAACATTGTCAGCAAAAATACTCAGGTAGGCTGTGGCATTTAAATGATAATCAATGTGTACAAAAGGGTCCAAAGTGTGGCAAGAAAATATCCTCCACTCCATTACACCACTACCACCAGCCTGATCTGTTGATAAAAGGCAGGATGGATCCCTGCTTTCATGTTGTTCAAATTCTGACCCTACTATCTGAATGTTGCAGCAGTAGTTGAGACTCATCAGACCAGGGAACGTTTTTACAATCTTCTGCCGTCCAATTTTGGTGAGCCCATGCAAATTGTAGCCTCAGTTGCCTGTTCTTAGCGGACAGGAGTGGCACCCGGTGTGGTCTCCTGCTGCTGTAGCCCATCTGCTTCAAGATTCAACGTGTTGTGCATTCAGAGATTTGCTTCTGCATACCTTGGTTGTAACGAGTTGCTACTTGATTTACTGTTGCCTTTCTATCAGCTTGAACCAGTCTGGACATTCTTCTCTAACCACTGGTATCAACAAGGCATTTTCACCCAGAGAACTGCTGGTCACTAGATATTTTCCCTTTTTCCAGACCAGTCTCTGTAAACCCTAGAGATGGTTGTGTGTGAAAAATCCCAGTAGATCAGCAGTTTCTGGAATTCACAGACCAGCCCATCTGGCACCAACAACCATACCACATTCAAAGTCGCTTAAATCATCTTTTTTACGAATTCTGATGCTCAATCTGAACTCAGCAGGTCATCCTGACAATGTCTACATCCCTAAATGCATTGAGTTGCTGCCATGTGATTGGCTCGTTAGATATTTGCATTAACAAACAGTTGAATAGGTGTACCTAAAAAAGTGGCCAGTGTATGTGTGTATGTGTATATAATATGTAGAAGTTAGTGTGAACAGCTGTAGAAATATGAGCTTTCCTCAAACATTTAAAATGTGTTTTGCCTACTTCAGTTCATCAGTGAAAGTTTCACCAAGGAAGTTGAAGCTGTTAACCTTCTTACCTGAGCCCTCACCACACCATTGTAGATGGATGTGTGATCTGCTTGCCAAAATTAATGGCTAACACCTTGGATTTGCTGACTTTAAGGGCAATATTGCTCTCCTGGCAGCACTGGGTCAGCAAGTAGATCTCCTCTCTGTAAGCTGTCCCGTCATTGTTGGTAATCAATCTTGTGATAGTGGTATGACAGCTTTAATGATGAAACTGGAGGTGTGTCTGGCTGACCAATGGCTTTGTGGTGGATGTGGTGTTGCCAATGAGCACATGCTGAGGTGTTCTAGTTAGGAGGGGCCAAAATTAAGTTGCAGAGGTTGGGGCTGAGTCTTACATTAAGGACTTCGGTGGGCAGCTTTGCTGGTACCACACTGCTGAGCTGCAATCTATAAGCAGGGCTCTGACATTGCAAATTTTATTATTCAAATGTGCTAGGAAGGTGTGAAGCGATCATGACTGTGTGGAATATTCATTTTAATGTGTCTCAACGCCAGTTTTTCAAAGCATTTACAAAGCTTTTTATGTGTCCTTAAGACTTCTGCATAGAATTGTATATATAATGAATATACAGTATACTGCATTCTAGGTATTCTGTTTTTAGTATAATATTTCCATGTTTTAAGTTTCATCTGTCATTTACATTAATCAACCATCCATCAACATATTTAAATGCCTTTTCTCTACTTCAGACAGCAAGCATTTGAAAGGAAAAGAGTCTACACATGTGTACAGTACGTGTGCATCAATATATAAACATCTACAGTCAATGTTTTGTAATGTCATGGAAATACAGAATCTTTGGCGAGGAATGCAAAAAGTGTCAGTGAAAGAAAGAAAGAAAAAAAAAATGTACAAGCCTAGGCAGTTGTGCTAATGCAGTCACTCCATTTAACACCACTGATTGTATTAAATTTAACAAACAGCAGCATGTGCTGCAGCCTACAAAGACTGAAGATGAAAAATCATGCCTTAATTTGTTATTTAAAAAAGGAGTATAACATAAATAAGATGAACTTTTCAATCAGCAGTGATAAAAAATTCAATATTTTCAAATGAACATCCAATAAATTAGTTACCAGTTTATAGGAAGATTAAAATCAGATACTGAAGAGTAACCCTTGCAGCTAACATTTCCTACTCAAAGGCTCTTTTCAGGCTGCTAAGGAGACATGGCTAATGCATTTTGCTACTGTTAAACTTCCTCTCTTATTAATATTTCATTCAATTTAGTTTTCTTAACCTGCTCAACTCTGTTTAGCTTCTGAAGGACCCTTATCACAGTAGCAATTAAGGGTGTAAATTGCAAGGGACCCCAGGGTATGATACTATCCTAAATCCTGGGTCATAATACAATAATACTGATTTTTTTTTAATGCTTTAAAACAAAGTGTTGTAATTTCATTCTGCAATATTATACAATTTATTAATGTATTTTTTGGTTTTGCTTATAGGAAAACATGTCAATTTACTATACCTAATAAGGAAATCCCTTACCTCCATTATCCCACTTATTTTTCTTTTTTTTTATCATAGAAACGGCTTTAAAGGATTTCTCAGGAGTCACAACAGATGAAAAGTGGGAATGCTCTGTTACAGTACACAACACCCTAGGCGAGTTCTTTACAGGTGAACCGTTGTGTTTGTGCCGACTATTAACCAAGTGAGATAAGGATGGCTCAGATTTATAATATTGATTGAATATTCCCAAAAATGCATTTAAAATTTTTTGGGGCTAGAAAAATGTACACTGTCATATGGTACATGTTGACTATTAAACTACTATGTTCTAAATACTTGACTAAATTTGTATACACAAACAAAACACATCAAACGCTATTAAACTGTCAAATATGCAATGATGACGTCTGATCAATCAGGGTAGGTGCAAACACAGCATCTGGCATGGTTTGTGAAGACTGCAAGTGAACATAATGAGCCATTTATGCTAATATTTCTGCTTTTTTGTTGGTGACATCAGTTTGTGAATTTTATATTCAGTATGAATTAGCCCTCAAATGCTCCTGTCATGGCGAAGTTAAAGAGTTTGTCTACATTTATAGTGTGCCAGTAAAGTGGACTTTATTTTAATTATGCTTGTAAACTGCAGGTTTCAAATTTAAGCTCTCTCTCTACTGTAAAAATCTAACCTCAAATTAAACGTGGACAGAGCATTTGACAACGGGATCTCTCTGAAGCAGTGCTAACAAAATCATCCAATTTCATCATACTTGAGCAATGACAAGAAATACATTCATTCATTTCCTTACATTGTTGGAAAGCATATTGTAATGCATCTGAGAATAAAATGCAGATTTAAGCACTGCTAAGGAGTTGGATATAAAGAAACTACAAAAACAATCACTGTACTTGTCAACAATACATTATATTCATCTTTAAATTCACTAAGATAGGGCGCAAGAGCATACCCTGACAGAATTGGGTGCAAAGAAAAGCAGCCAAGCCTGGATGGTACATCAGTGCATTACTGCAGGTCACATGCACCTTCATACACCCAGTCACTCCCAAAAGGCCTTTTTAAATTTTCCAGTCAACCCAACACACAGATCTTTGGGATGTAGGAGGAAACTCCAGAGACAATGAAAGAGAATCCAGCAACTCCACACACACACAGCGACTGGGTCAAGATTTAACCATCATGCCTGCACAACACTGTCATTTACTCACAGTACACAAGTATGTCTTTGAACTGTCAGCAGAAACAAAAGAATTTGGAAGAAACCTCTGCGCCTATGGATGGAACACGCAAACTCCATAAAGCCTAATTTTAAGACTTTACCACTATAATACAGCAGCATTAGTTTCACTTTGATTTCTTCATTTTATAAGGAAACTGTTTGTCACAAATATTACTTGCAAGACAACACAATTAACAGTATAACTTACATCAGAATATCTCATAGTCAGTTATAATACACATAGTATTTGTGAATAAATACTTTTTACAATATTACTTATGCAGTGTTCTATTAATTTTGTATTATCACTAATAGTAAATTAGGTTTCTTTGCTTTAAAAAAAACTAATCAAATGAGCTGACAAATGTCTAGATGCAGCAAAGCCTGCTGTCTATTCTTTTCAATTTCTGTGCACATTGCACTGTTGAGTAATATTAAGTGTAAAACAGGACCACAGAAAAATAAGTATGTGTATCTCACTTATCAGCAATGGGTTACAAATGAAATGCTGGCAAAAAAAAAGAGGTTACAGACCTACACTAGCAGACCTGCCATTACTTCACTGCACACCTCCAAGTGCCTGCACATTACCAGTCTTTGTGGGAGCTACAGGATATGCAAAGTGCATTGGGATAATGTACGTGCACCCAGAAAGTACACTATATAAAACAAAGATAGATTTATGGGAAGAAGTGCTTTCCAAGCATCGAAACAGCTAAGAGGAAAGTGCGATAACAATATATTCAAACTGATGTACACATAACCTTTATATTCAGGGTGTTGTCTGTTGCCATTGCTTCTTCAAGCAGAATTACAATATACTCAATATAATGTAGATAAGACCTCATGATTACATATTTCAAATTATTATTGACAATGTTTCACTGCGGATTAAGAGTTGGTTCCACATTAGGCATTAATGCCACATTAATTTGTCTAATCTCTCAATCAGCTTATGAATTTGTCTATCAGGCCTCATGCGCACAAGTCACATGAAAAGCAAAACAAGACATTGCATAATTGTTAACCTAAAGAAATTGATCTTTAAAAAAAATGCTCCTTGCTGTACATGCTCAAAAACTGAGATTCAGATAACTGAGTCTGCTTCAGTGTGCCCACAAAAATGGGTAAATAATTTCACCAGAATCACCTCCTGTACAGGACAGGAGTACAATCAACACTTACTTTTTCCTACTGATCCTGGGGTTTTCACTTAAGTAGTGAATGCCTGTTCTAAACAACATCTTATTTAAAATCCGCATGCTGCGTTTCTTACTGCACATTAAGTAATTCAAACATAAAACAGCAAGTGTTTCTAAAATGTTTCTTGTATATGAATTCTATTCTGCTTGTTTGCAAAACAGCTGCACACCTGAGTCTCCTAAAACATCTTAGAAAAGCACTTAATGGGTAGATACCATCACAAAAATCTGTAAGCTCTTTGTTTTGAGTGCTTATTTGTTTTTGGACTTGTGTTGCGTCTTTTTGAATATTTTATTAAAAATAAATGCAAAATGTAGAAATCAGCCTTGAGTAGGAGCATCCAAGCTGATGACAGCAGAACTAATTAAGTGTCAAGAGGACACAAAAATACAATAAATGTCACTTAACTTTTTAGTGCACAGCAATAACATTCAATTTCAATGTAAATCAACAATGAAAAGTTCACTTGCCTTTCATTTCTGTTTTCCATAGTCTTACCTTAAATACAACAGTGTGCATAGATTTTTGATGAAGACTTCACTTCTATTTGAAAAGACTGTCCACCGAGGCTTTACTTTAAGATTGCTATTTAATCTGAATTAACTGTAGGCTGCTTATTCTTCCATGTGTCTCATATTCCCTACTTTAGTTTGTGCACTTACCGCCTACATAATCTAAAGCATAATTTCAGCTGGCTGGTGACACTGCCTGTTGAGAAATTAAGTCTTTAAACTTTTTGCCACTTTTTTTTTGTAATACGAGAACCAAGGCTAAGGCACTTTTGATAAATCATACATAAAAAGTTAAAATACAATACAAAACTTGCCTACAGACAACATGTATATTATTTTTATCTAACAATTAAAGTTTAGTCTGTTGTGGGCTGGCGCCCTGCCTGGGGTGTGTTTCCTGCCTTGTGCCCTGTGTTGGCTGGGATTGGCTCCAGCAGACCCTCGTGACCCTGTAGTTAGGATATAGTGGGTTGGATAATGGATGGATGGATGAAATAAAGTTTAGTTTAGTCATACTATGAGAACTCATTAAAACGAGCAAACTTGAAATTTAGTAAAGACATACAACTTGTGATAGAAGCAAAAGCACCAAGTCTCCACAGAACACAATTGCAAGAAACTGGTATTTTTTCTCGGTTCCAATTATCTGCTTTGAATACTTGCGTGCAATAATAAAAATAAGGTTTCTTCTCAAAAGTTCAAATACCGTACCAGACTTAAAGGAAAGAAATGTATATTACTATTTTTGCAGCACTTTTATTATAAAAGATGCAGCCGGTTTATAGTAATAATGGCATAAATGTAACAATTACAGCAGCTTTCTGCACTGGCAAACATTTTTCTGATTAAATTTCTTCTTTGACAAGCGATACAGAACATTTATTAGTAGACTGTCTGAAAAGCATTGCATCAGGTACTGCATACAGGGCCCTGGTGAACATTCCTGATAACAACTCACTGAAGTGGGAGTCCATTTGTGTCAAAACTGAAATGAGAAATGTGCAGTCTTATCATGCAAACGTAGGAACAAATTGATAGATTCTCTATCTAACAGTGCAATATCTGATTGCATAATTTGATTCTTTCTACAAAGAAAGTTTGTTATATGTGAAAATAAATGCTAAATGTTCCATTTTTATTATGTCTTTTAAATGTGTGCCTTACATAAAATAACACTACCAATTCATTACTAAGACATTATTGACTGAGAGTGTTCAGGGAAACAAAGGCACAAAGTGCTTATATGAAAGCCATTTAGAAAGTGTGTGATGACATCATCTCTCTGCACAATACAACAGTTCTAACCCCCAGCATCTCCCACTGAACATGGAGGGTTAATAATCCACTGGGCACTAGTTCAAGTATCTAATGGAAGCTATCTATGGTGAGCACAGCACGTAACTATTGCTATAATGAATACATGCATCTCCTACTTTGATGTGCCTTCATATCGGTTTGATGATACTGCATAGTTCAAACTTTACTTCCACACTCTAATGTATTGTTGGGAATGGTTGCTGCAAGTGCAAAAGGAAGCATCGAGTGAACCGGTCTTCAGAAGAACAGCTCTGGATGGGTATTTTCTACCATTTGAGATACTCAGTAAGAAATATTACTGCTGGTATAGTTTATAGAGTACTGCATAACCACATCTCTGCAATTATTAGTCCTCTTTTAAGAAGTAAACTAAATAAAATAAATTAAAGGGGTCTGTGGCATGTAGCAGCAACAAAGCTGCACATATTCAAATGCTAAAATGGAAAGCTTTCATTGCAAACAAACCACCTCACTTGTAAGGTACTACACATTATGTTGCACTCAGCAACTTTCTTTTTAAAAGTTTATAAAGCTATTCCTGATTCAAATGTGTAATGCAAAATAAATCTTATAACCAGCATTTAATTTTTTATTGGATACTTTAAACAAGTAAATTGGAATTTGCATTCATGTTTGTTATTTAAGTAATATCAATAAACACCAACAATAAATAAAATGTGTATATTGTTAACACAAATAATAAACTGTACAATTGGCTTAAACCAATTTAGGGACAGTGGAGGCCTCAGCCACATGATAACCTAAGTTAAGTGGACAAGGCTGAATTTAGTTACTTATGCAACCCTCGATAGGCAATCATACTGTGTGCTTCAATTTTATCTTGATGCTGACAGCTTTTTTAATTTTGAAAATATCACAGTGATCCACTACACCAATAAGCACAAAACTGTTTATAAAAGTAGTTGTTTCAAGTACCTATATTATTTGCCTTCATCATATTTAAAATTGCTTTAAATGGTTTTAAAAATGGATGGATGGAAGTAGAAGTGCTCAGTGCATTGCGTTGTGCTCTCATTTGTAATGACAAAATGAGAAGTTAAAATATGAATAAGAAAAAAAGTATGTAACAAAATTCTATATCCTAAAAATATTTTGGACATACTAAATAAAAACATATTTATTATGCCATAACAAAAAAAGATTACAAGTAGCAAAATTTAGACCTCCCAGAAAAGGTTTTACTGTGTAAAACTAATGTGGTACACCAGTCTACAGAGGCTGTGAAATGAACTTTATTGCATTTCAAAGTCATAAGTATTTAAGAAAAAGCAATATTACTAGCATGTTGAATTAACCCAATAAAAATCCTGAAAGGGACCAATTAGCTGACAAGGCTAGGCAACTGTCATTGATGGATGTTTCGAAGCAGAGTTAATAATGCAAACTTTGAGCAGCAACAGTCCTCAGATGATGCATTTATCTATAAAGCATGGGTGCGTGTTACACAATAGGCCATCTGTCATATTTTTGAGGGAAATACACCTCTGCCTCTATTTATCTTGTAATGTAGCACAACTGGAGTTCCATCTTCATTCAAGGCAGCTGCCAGCTTGTGGAGGTTTCTGACTATGGAACATTAAACAAGTAAGAAAATGTACATATGGCGTAACATTCAGGTACATGCAGGGATGTATTTCACGGTTTAAAAGATGGAGTATTTTTTTTAATGTACTTTCACCAAAGTGTCAGTTGTCACATTTTTGTTTATTTAAAAATTGTGCAACAATGAGTTCTATTCAAAAACACCTGGGTATATATATCGCTCAACACAACTCTGAGTTCAAAACAGTGTCACCAACATGTTTCCAGTAATCCCCAGACAAAATCAATACCAGAATACAATAAGCAAACAATCTCTTCCTTCCACCCTCCATTTAAGTGTTGCCTGCTGCCTCCCAATTCTGACTTTCAAAGGTGTATCTGCAGACTTCTTTTGAGCTAAACAAGGGAACTGCTTCTGGTGTCATGCACAAGTCGTCCAGTACACTTCCATGTCGTGTGGAAACCAGGACAGCACTATCTGGCAGCACCTAAGGAATGCACTGCTGGACTCCAAATCCTATGCCAAACTGCAAGTCTCCTAATTGGGTTCAAGCCTGTCGCTCACTACCACCTGCTGTGTGGGGAAGCAAACTGGTTCTAGCATCCATGTCTACTCAGTCCATCAATTACAGCCCCCTGGTTTGGTAAAAAATCATCCTCTGCCATCCAGGCCAGGATCCCTTCCCTGCCCTTTCCCTGTATATATTTTATATATATATATATATATATATATATATATATATATATATATATATATATATATATATACACACATATAGTGCATCCGGAAAGTATTCACAGCGCATCACTTTTTCCACATTTTGTTATGTTACAGCCTTATTCCAAAATGGATTAAATTCATTTTTTTCCTCAGAATTCTACACACAACACCCCATAATGACAATGTGAAAAAAGTTTACTTGAGGTTTTTGCAAATTTATTAAAAATAAAAAAACTGAGAAAGCACATGTACATAAGTATTCACAGCCTTTGCTCTGAAGCTCGAAATTGAGCTCAGGTACATCCTGTTTCCCCTGATCATCCTTGAGATGTTTCTGCAGCTTAATTGGAGTCCACCTGTAGTAAATTCAGTTGATTGGACATGATTTGGAAAGGCACACACCTGTCTATATAAGGTCCCACAGTTGATAGTTCATATATGTATATATATATATATATATATATATATATATATATATATATATATATATATATATATATATATATATATGTGTGTGTGTGTATGTATATATATATATATATATATATATATATATATATATATATACATATACATATGTTCATGCATACATATGTTCTAACATACATACATACATACATACATAATATACATACATACATACATATATTATATATATATATATATATATATATATATATATATATGTATATACACACACACGCATTCACATACATACAATGTGGTTTTAAAAAAATATGTGTGTAATTATGAAGGATGTCATACAAATACTAAGGGTTCTCTGGCCAGCCAAGAGATATATACGATTCATTATATCCTGGGTCTGCCCTGAGGTCACCTCCCAGTTCGACATGCCTGAAACACCTCCACAGCGAGCCATCCAGGAGATCTTCTAATCAGAAGCCTTAACCACCTGAAATGGCTCCTTTTGATACAGACGAGCAACAGCTCTACTGGGAGCTCCTCCTGAATGTCAGCACTCCTCATGCTATCTTTAAGGCTGAGCACAATCACCCTACGAAGGAAACTCAATTCTGCAGCTCATATCAGTGTTCCGGTACTTTTGGCTATTACTCACATCTCTTAGGTAGGAATGTAGACTGACAGGTACAACATCCGCAGAGCTGAAGTAACTTAACGGAAATTTAAAACAGCAAGTTAAGACACAATCGAGATTGCACAGAATGTTTCTCAGCTTTAAATAGATCTGAAAATTTCCTAGTGCTTTCCAATTGGAATTTTGTGCTCTACTCAAAATATGTCAACAAACATCCTACCAAATTTCCTTGAATAACAAATGTTCCAAATTTCAAAAAAATTTGCCTACTAGTTAGTGACTTTTTTCATGCAAATAAACAGAAAGACATAGCAATGACAATAGGTGCTTTTCACATTATGTGAGAATAACACCCAAAAAAATGGACAAAGCATAAAATCAAACATGCAGAGGCTGAAATATGAACATTAACTAAAATTTACCAAATATCACTGTCACCATTCTTTATGAACCTCTTAATTATACCAATAATCAATGTATTATGTGACTTGTTTAATCCAGTCCGGACTATTCAGGTGCAAAGCCTAAACTTGCAGCACCGAGTGAAGGGCAGGAGCCAACCCTGGATGGAGAGCCAGCTCATCGCAGGACACACTCACACATACACACAGACACCTGAAGGGTAACAATTACATACTTTTTTGGCCACAGTGCCTTTTTATCAGTTGAATGCTCTGCTCTACAGCTGCAGAGTCTGAGTCTTAAAGTTTTTTTTTCAATAAGCTTTTCTGTTAGAGTAATAACACACGCAATATTTGATTGGTATCATTGATGAAATCATATCTAAATGTCGAGCTGCTGGATTTCAAATTAGCAGTGTAATTGTAAGCCTCCTAAAGCAAATGTGAGTGTGTGGACAAATCATGTAATATGCATGTGCTCAGTGTGCAAGACAACGAGAACTGTTAAAAAAAGCATTAACGGATCTCACATAAAATAAATGACACAATGTTATATTTTAAGCCTACGATCTTAAACATAGCTTCACTAACTTTCTATCAGGGAACATATTGGTGATGCTTTGTGCAAGGACTCTTTTGTTCTAGTGAAGGGCTTCAGAGATTTCTTTAAGACCAATTGTTATGTCAAAAGTAACCTGATATTTAGGAATGCCATTCTAAAATGTAGATTGAAGAGCTGTCATTTACATTCATTTACAAGGTTTGTACTCCATAAATATCGGGAGTGATAAGTTTAACTGTGTTCTATACCTTTGCAAATTCTCTGTTTCTTAATACATAAACGGGTCAATAGACTGAAATGCAGGCACTTTTATACACAGGGGAATACTATTTTGTAATGGTTTAAAATAAGTCCTAAAATTAAGCATATCTAGAAGATTTTTCTATAGCATTTATTTCTACTGATTATTATGGGATGTACTGTGAAATGTTTCTTGCTTTAAGAAGTTTCAAATGAGATCATTCATCACTATGCCATGCACAACACAAATTCAGTTACTGTCTTTATTGTTAGTTTCAGTTAAGACCAGAAATTTGAATTTAAATACTTTCTTTTGCCTCCAAGGCTGACGATGGTGCCTATACAGCTGTGAAGAACTGGCATGTTTTCCATCACTACTCAGAAGGCAAGTACTAATTAATAGACTCACTAATTAAATAAAAATAAAAAAAAAACTCTACTTTGCTATGGAGGCCAAATGTGAAGTACGTAGGTATTAGTTTGAAGAAAAAAACAAAAAAACAAAACAAACAAAAAAAAAAAACAACAAGATTGTGTGACACTTTCAACCTTAGGAGGTTGTTCTCTTAAAAGCATGTTTTATTTTTGCTGCCTACTAATTTATTCATAAACCATAGACAATTCACCTTGTACTTACTTAATGCCACAGAGGCTAATCCACCAATAGATTCTTCATAAACCTTTTAGACCAAAGACAACAGGTCTATAAAATACAATTTGTCACAAATTATTGAGCTATCCAATAACTATGTATTTTTAACCAGAAGGAGCTGCTTAAAATTTGCAATTGATCATTATAGAGTTGTTTGTGGAGTCTCAATAGCCTTTCTAGTATCAGGTATCAGTCCTGGTCATACTGTGATGCTGTTGGTGGGTGATACCCACTAGTCCTCTGTCCTTTGTGCGTGGTAAGGATCAACAAAATTTCACTTGAATCAGGTAATACAGAGGTGTTTTCCAGGCAAATAAAGCAACCATCTGCCACTAATACATGTTCATATAGTGTCAGATGCATTGTAATGCAGAAGACCTTATTTAAATTCTGATACACGTAGCATCTCTATCTATTTAATGCACAGCAAGTTTTTGCATAAATGGAGATTTGTCTACCTTACAATGAGTTACTGGCCTGAGCAGTCTGCACTGTGATTGCCTGCCACTAATAAGTGGGATTAAGTATAAGTATGACGCAGAGAGAGACTGCTGTGTGATATGACACTCTTGAATTTTCAAGTTTAGAAGTCAGTTGACGGCTTGCTCACATAACGAGGTGGACTTTTCTTTAACTTTTCTGGATACACTGGTGCTTTCCAACTCTGAGTTCGATGGGTCACAAGCAGTCTCTCCATTTAAGGTCGTGAAATGGAAAGTGGCAGAGGCCCAAAGTGATTTTTTTGCTGGTGACTATTGGAAATTGATTAGCTCAATGCATCTGTACAATAAGTATCAGTGCAAAACCATTGGTGGTCATGCTGGAGTACTGGCAACCATTTCATTTTGACTGTCAAGAAATTGTGCTGACTTCTTCAAAAGTTGCCTATCCTGCCTTATAGGATTTGAACTCCCCAGGCACCCCAACATTGTTTATCAATCCCATTAACATGCCTTCCAATGAGGAAGCAGAGCCTGGGGACTCAGAGGTGGGCTCCCCCATCTCTGGGACTGAGGTCACCGAGGTGGTCAAAAAACTCCTTGGTGGCAGGACCCCGGGGGTGGATGAGATACGCCCGGAGTTCCTCAAGGCTCTGGATGTTGTAGGACTGTCTTGGTTGACACGCCTCTGCAACATCGCATGGACATCAGGGACAGTACCTCTGGATTGGCAGACCGGGGTGGTGGTCCCCCTCTTTAAGAAAGGGGACCAGAGGGTGTGTTCCAACTACAGAGGGATCACACTCCTCAGCCTCCCTGGAAAAGTCTATTCAGGGGTCCTGGAGAGGAGGGTCCGTCGGATAATCGAGCTTTGGATTCAGGAGGAACAGTGTGGTTTTCGTCCTGGTCGCGGAACAGTGGACCAGCTCTACACCCTTAGCAGGGTCCTGGAGGGTGCATGGGAGTTTGCCCAACCAGTCTACATGTGTTTTGTGGACTTGGAAAAGGCATTCGACCGTGTCCCTCGGGGAATCCTGTGGGGGTACTCTGAGAGTATGGGGTACCGGACCCCCTGATAAGGGCTGTTCGGTCCCTGTACGATCGGTGCCAGAGCTTGGTCCGCATTGCCGGCAGTAAGTCCGACCCGTTTCCAGTGAGAGTTGGACTCCGCCAGGGCTGCCCTTTGTCACCGATTCTGTTCATAACTTTTATGGACAGAATTTCTAGGCGCAGCCAGGGTGTTGAGGGGGTCCGGTTTGGTGGGCTCAGGATTGGGTCACTGCTTTTTGCAGATGATGTTGTCCTGTTTGCTTCATCAGGCCATGATCTTCAGCTCTCTCTGGATCGGTTCGCAGCCGAGTGTGAAGCGGCTGGGATGAGAATCAGCACCTCCAAATCCGAGACCATGGTCCTCAGCCGGAAAAGGGTGGAGTGCCCTCTCAGGGTTGGTAGCGAGATCCTGCCCCAAGTGGAGGAGTTCAAGTATCTCGGGGTCTTGTTCACGAGTGAGGGAAGAATGGAGCGTGAGATTGACAGGCGGATCGGTGCGGCATCCGCAGTGATGCGGGCTCTGCATCGGTCTGTCGTGGTGAAAAAGGAGCTGAGCCGCAAGGCGAAGCTCTCAATTTACCAGTCGATCTATGTTCCTACCCTCACCAATGGTCATGAGCTATGGGTAGTGACCGAAAGAACGAGATCGCGAATACATGCGGCTGAAATGAGTTTCCTCCGCAGGGTGTCTGGGCTTTCCCTTAAAGATAGAGTGAGAAGCTCAGTCATCCGGGAGGGGCTCAGAGTAGAGCCGCTGCTCCTCCGCATCGAGAGGAGTCAGATGAGGTGGCTCGGGCATCTGATCAGGACGCCTCCCTGGTGAGGTGTACCGGGCACGTCTAACCGGGAGGAGGCCCCGGGGAAGACCCAGGACACGTTGGAGGGACTATGTCTCTCGACTGGCCTGGGAACGCCTTGGGATTCTCCCGGAAGAGCTAGAAGAAGTGGCCGGGGAGAGGGAAGTCTGGGCATCTCTGCGACCCGACCTCGGATAAGTGGAAGAGGATGGATGGATGGATGGATGGGCTGCCATCAGTCAGGATTTGGCCCAGAAGTCAATTGGCAGCATGCCAGGGTGAATTGCAGAGGTCTTGAAAAAGAAGGGCCAACACTGCAAATATTGACTCTTTGCATACACTTAATGTAACTGTCAGTAAAAGCCTCTGAAATTTATGAAATGCTTGTAATTATACTTCAGTATACCATAGAAACATCAGACAAAAATATGTAAAAACACTGAAGTAGGAAACTTTGTGAAAACCAATTCTTGTGTCATTCTCAAAACCTTTGGCCACGACTATACGAGGGTTGTATGGGTTCCGCGCTGAATCACTCGAAATAAGTAGCCAAGGATTTTTTTTTTTTTTTTTTTTCTCATGTACTTCGATCCTTTTTAAACTTTTTCCAAGTATTCATCGCCAACATCAATGCACTTTTGGGCTCTTCTGACCCACGCCGCAAAACACTCGCGAAAGGCTGTCTTTAGGAGGTTGTCCAGCTGTTTTTTGACAGCTGCAATCAGTTCCTCTCGAGTTTCAAAGTTGTGGCCTCGCAGGGGTTCTGTCACCTTCGGGAAGAGCCAAAAGTCACATGGTGCAAGATCAGGCGAGTAGGGTGGCGGGTTCAAAACGTTGACATCACTGTCTTCAATGAAATGCTTCGTCGCATTAGCCGTGTGGGCTGGCGCATTGTCATGATGCAAAAAGTGCCTTTGCAAGTTCTTGGACCGGCCTCTAGCCATCGCAGAAAAAACGTCAGGCAAGCACTGAGTGGTGTACCACTCAGAGGTGACAGTTGTCCCCTCCATCAGCGGAATTGACACGACAATGCCATCGATGTTGAAAAAGATGGCAAACATGGTGCGTTCCACCGAGCGGATTAAACCATCAGAAAAGTCGTAAAAAATCATCACTCAAAAGTCACGCACGCACGGAGTCGGGAGCTTCGCCGCTAGTGCCGGCTTAGCACTCTCAGTTCATTTGCTTCTCGTGTTCATTCTGAAGGAAGAGAGGGAGCAAAACATCTGAACAAAAACACGCAACCACTTGAATAATCCCTCTACACAGCAGAACAGGTTTCGACAGGCTGACACTCGACAAACGATAAAATTCCGCGCAGAACCCAGACAACCCTCGTACTTTTAAAGGACTGTCTATCTAATATTAATGGACAAACGAATGCTGTTCAAAGAAGAGTCTGACGTTGGTCACTCAACCAGTACATACTGTATTTGTGTGATAAAAGGAAGAACCTTGTTGGTTTGTTGTTTCTATTAACAGTGAAAAAGACAAGAGTGGCCAAGAGTCGTATAAAACCAGAAAGTCTATAATTGAACAAATCATCCCAGCATAGCGTGTCTCAACAGTAGAAAAGGCCTTTATCCTAAGACTATGAAGCCGTTAAACATTTTTTTCTGCCTATAAATCCTTAAGCATTTTCTGTCTCATTGGAATGTCTATATTTAAATATTACCCCATATCTTAGTCATTTTTCATTACTTTACTTCCAGGGCACTTCTAACACTTTCTGTAGTCTGCCAGACAAAGTGTGCTTGCTTACAAGTCCCAGAAAATAAGACAGCACACAGCATGCATCTCACAAACTTCTATTGGCATCAAGTACCAGCATTACCCATTGTCGTATATTGTTTATCACTTGTCAGGTGTTATTTATTTATGCAATTTTCACAATATTTTGAGAGGGTGAAGAAATGCGGGTAATGCAGAAAAACATCTTGACTATTTGTGATAAATTAACATGTACCCACATATAATTTTACACATCTGCATAATGAATCACAGTATGAGTATTCAAAAGTAAAACATGAAACAAACCTTTTCCACTACGTGCAAGTTAATATTTGTAAATAGTCTTGTTAAGAACTAGCTATGTTATGAAGATATGTGTACTTAAACAAAAGGCCAATTAGTCAAAAAAATTACCAGTTCGAAAAATGTAAACTACAGGCATGCCACGTTTATTCACCAACATTCAGCATGTTATGATTTAGACATCTGCAAAAATGAACAAAAGATTTGGGAAAGATTTACAGTATATAGCATGAAAGAATACCATGCAACTGAGAAACTGAAAATCATAGGAACCTACACTTTGCCTTTCAATAAATCACTTTTAAGCTGACTTCTACTTTTTTACATCAATACTACAACTGCTCTAATAAGGGTCCAATGTGGTCAAACATTCCTTTAGAAAGCAACTACCTTTGACTGATATTTGGGTTGTGATGGACGAAAGGGGTGGACTGACATCCCAGCCGGGATAAACCCATGGCAGGGAGGCCAGTGTAGTGGATGGACAGTGCTGATGGCCTCCAAAGAGTACAGGCTCCCCTGACACACTTAGGGCTCATTTATACTTCATGCTCAGAAATAGGGAATCCATTCCCGGATGGGTTTAACCATTCCCGGGAATTCGGGAATCCCGGGCTCCTGGGCATGACACAGTGCACAGGCATCTCACATGTGAACGGTTTTAGAACGACCGACACTTATTTTTAATAAAACTACTGCAATATATTGACACAAATAAAAGACTAACCTTATCTAAAAGCAGTTCATGCTGTCATAGAAGTACATGTATCTTTAGTTGTGGTAATAAGAGCGTTGAAAGCACAACGTCCTCACAGGTGGCGCAGTGGTAGTGCTGCTGCTTTGCAGTAAAGAGACTGAGGAAGATTGTGGGTTCGCTTCCCGGTTCCTCCCTGTGTGGATAGTGCTTTGAGTACTGAGAAAAGCGCTATATAAATGTAATAAATTATTATTATTATTATTAATGTGTCCAGCGTGCAGTCATCCAGGCAAGAACGCACCTTTATGCAGAAGTGAGCCAGCCGCTGAAAAAGCACGCTCTGCCTCCACTGAAGTAGGCGGTACAATCATCAGATACTGATACACTTGTTCTAAACAACGCCCGCACTTACCGTTGCTCTGAAACACCGCCATTTCAGCTTTTACTGATGCATCCAGTTTCTTGTCATCATTCTGTGATGGCTAGTTTCTTGGCACAGATAATGCGGATGCAACAAACTGATGCATTGCAATTTCAAGTTGCTGTTCAAGCTGTTGTCTGATGAAGTGCAAGCTACAGCAATGGCGCCACCTTAATTATTTTCAACTATAACTCTGTTCTTTCTTGATCGATTTTTACACGCTATATATGCGAGCTTGGCCGTTCCCATTTTCCCGGGAATTACAGCGGGAATGAAAAATGTCCGGGAATCCTGGGCTCCCGGTAATCGGAAGTCTGGGAATGGATTCCCTACTCAGAACGCGTATGTGCCCGCATCATGGCTGCCACGCGTTCTCAGCGTTCATTTGATGCGTCCTCTGAGCAGGTCCTTAGGAATTAATGCGGCATGTGCGCGAGTTGCAGTACCAGCAAAAAGTTGGGGGGCGCAGTGTGCTAAAAGTTGGAATGTGATGTAAGAGTCTCGTTTACTATCTACATGTGACAGAAAGCTTTGCGGATCCTACGAGATCGGTGTGCGCACTTCGATGTTTGATGAATGGTTCAATGTGGTGAAGCAAAATGCCGACATACAGATGTATTTGTGGTGCTTTTATATTCAAGCGTCACATATTCCCAATCGTAATGACACGATACATTTTAAAAGTCTCACATACTGTCTTCTGTGGTGTCTTTTTTTCTAGGGCTTCCATCCGGTCCTGACAGCGGCAGATCGCCAGCTATAGATCGCCACATCGAGCACATTAAATGTATGATATTCTAACTCTCTGCACATTTAGAATCCTTAGATCTATACTTGATATCACTTTCATGATGAAATGCATTTCATAGTATGTATGTTACATGTTACAGATAAATCATTAATTTTGTTTAAATAATGAATACTGTGAATAATTATACACATGGGGGTGACACGGTGTCGGAGCGTTAGCGCTGCTGTCTTGCAGGAAGACACGTCGCTGATGTTCCCTGCCTGGAGTTTACACGTTTTACTGCTGGGTTTCCTCATTGTGCTCCTGTTTCCTTCCAAACATATGCAGATTTGGTTACACTAAAATTATGCTAGTGTATGTGAGTGCTTGTATTCACCTTGCGATGAGCTGATGCCTTGTCCAGGGATTGTTTCTGCCTCGTGCCCAATGCTAGCTGAAATGGACAAATCCCTGGACTGATGGATTTAATCATTAAACATCCTTTTCAGAGATATTGCGGTAAGTTGTCATCGGAATTTAATGGGTGTTCCAGGCAATTCACAACACAGTGAAGCCGAACCTGTTCTCACCGTGATAATATCTCGCACTGCCACCTGGTGGATTCCTCCAGATTTACTCAAAGTACGCGCGCAAGTATAAACACTACAACGCTTGCATAGCATGAGCGTCCGCTGCAGCATGCGTCACGTGAAGTATAAATCCTGCCTTAGTCTCAACATTCCTGGGCCAGTATGCGCACTCTTGTGCCTGAAGGGCATGCTGGGAGTTGCAGTCCCATGATACAGAACTGCTGGGCTCCGTGGGTAGCTATCAAGGGGAGGCCTGGGGAGGGCTGTCCCTAATTTCAGGGGTTTCTGGCTGACCTGGGAGTGTTACCTCCTTGACACAGGAAATATTCCCGGGTCCAGCATTAAAGGGGCTGCCTTCGTCCACTCAGGGGTCAGAGTCAGGAGTGGAGTCGGACAAAGCTTGTCTGAAGTAGGAAAGGAAAATAGAAGAAAAGAAGAAGAAAGAGTATTGCTTATTGTGGGACCTGTGAGAAGGTATTTTGTTTAATAAAAAACGTCATTTTGAATCCAGTATTGTAGTCTATGTAATTGTGTCAGAGGATGAGGGGTATGTGACGCCCCCTACTGGCCAATGGGTAAATTGTTGATTTGCACATTTATCAATTTAAGAATTATTATTACACAAAGTAAAAGACCTGTTAAGAGCTGAATCGGCAGCTTTATTATATTCCTGATCCTGGTGAAGAGACAGCACATTTTAACATTATCCAGGAGTGACATAACCAATAAAAGGAACTGGGGTATTTTGGGTTGTTGGGGGCCATGTACAAGTCCATCTTTGCTGACCACTTATCTTACTGTCATACAGTGACATGGAGTAAAATGTCAAGTATTAAAACTACAGTATGTTATTACAATAAAAGGATGCAATAATTAAGAGTCTTAAATATTTATCTATCTTAATATACTCAACATTTTTCTTCTGTAATATTACACCAATCCATTCATTTTCCATAAACTCTTATTCCATAAAGGCATTATTGGAAGCTGGAGCCTAAACCAATAGCACTAGGCACAAGGCATGAACCAGCTCTTGACTGGACAATAGTTTGTCACTGGACACATTGAAGCACACACCGACAACTTATGCTCACTGGGCCAATCTAGACTTGACAATTAAAGGATAAGTTTTAATATTTTTAAAGTCAAAGTTATTTCTTCACAAACATGGTATATATGCATTTGTCATGCAAAACTGTGTTTCAGAGTTCAAAAGGTTTAGACTTGACTTGAAAAATACAGAAATTATCCTTAAGTCAACCTGCTTTTCATTTGGGAGTTGCAGGAAACCAGGGTGCCTATAGATATGGGCCATGAATTAAACTATAGTCATAGGAGGGGCAACACAGCAACAGCAACCACTCTAAATGAAATCAAAAGCAGCTTGAGCAACAATTGATTCAATGTATTGTGTAATGAAAGAAAGAAAAAACAACAACAGAAAAGATGAGTGTGCTTAGTGCTGCTGAAGCAAAGGCACCACTACCTTGATAACACTATAAGCAGTAGATAGGTTTGTGTCTTATACTACTGTATATGCTTGGATGAGAAGCTTTTAAAAATGTTTTTATTCTCAAGATCAATGTCACTATACCTAAACAATTTAAAATTTGAAAAAATATGATGCTGAGGACACTGTCTGATCACCAAGTCTTAAACTACATGTGTCAACATCATCTTACCTAGGAAGCAAAAGCTGTGTGGGAATAAACTGCCTTTAGCCATTTCAAATAATAATAACTTTGATTCATATTTAAATTGTGACATCTTTTTTATTCCACAGGCTGGTATATAACAAGAAACTGACATATTATCCACCTGTGCCAACAATACAATATAGTTTGGGAATCGGTAGAAGGAATTCACATTAAGAATTCATTACCTACAATACATCTCTATCAAAGCAGTGCATAGGTTCTTTGAGGGTGAGCTGAGCTATACAGCTTTAACATTATTGTCATAGACATGAATCCAGTCATTACAAAATGCATCAAATACATCATTTATCTAATGTAATTATGAACTTGTTGCTTTGGCAAAATGAAGCTAACAACACCTAGGGAAACAATGTACTATCATTGAGTCATACTGTGAATGTGCAGTCAGTCGACTTTTATTTCTACCTAAACATTTGTTTTCAACAAATAGAAGTTAAACATATTAATGTGTAAATGGCTGCAGAAAAGTAAAAGAGAAAGGGTGGAATGAGCTTTACTCTTCCTGTTACTGAGCCATGCCAGGCACATTGCCCAGCTGCTAGCTATTAAGATGCATAGTAATCCTTGGACTTGCCTTAAATTTTACACAATGCGTTAAAACTCAGTTAGACTCAGCCATTAGGCAATTTGCAAATCCCATCTTGCAAGAAAACTTGTATAGAGAGTTAAAGACGTAAGTGTGGGTGGTGAAGGGAAGGTGGTCTCTTACCTGCTGACAGCCTTGGACGTGTCCTTGGTGTCTGCATCTCCTGTCGAGCATGAGGCAGCATGTGATAGCGCTTCGCTTCATTGACCAGGTCCCGACAAGCCTCTGAAGACTTTATCAGCTCCTCGTTGTCAACAACATTTAAAAGGTAACTGGGGTGGATGAAAGGCAAGCGTACAACAGCCAGTAGCTCTGAAGCATGCTACAAGAATAACAAATATACAAGCATATTTAGTATGGCATTCAAACTTGGTTATGAACTGTTTCACACATGTACCACAGACCCATTAAAATTACCAGTTATTATGTAGTATTCTGCCAGCACTTTACTTTTACATGTTCTCTCTTATTACATACTTCTGCACTTATTCTTACTAATTTACTCTTTAAAACATTGTTTTTTTCTATAAGCAGCCTCAAGTCCTAAATAAATGCTGACATGCAGTCTTTAGTACAAGAACAAATTACACCTTTTAAAACTGACCAAGTAATAAATAAGAGCCCATTAAAACAGACAAAAAATATAAATACAGAGGGATAAGACTTTAGAACAGGGGAATTAAGGGATTACTACTGTGCATCCTTTAGTTGCTGATTGCTATAAAACACAAAGAGAGCTTTGATTAAGATTTTGTCATGCTGCAATAAATGACCAGTAGATTGACCATAGGTATGTCTTAATAAGACCAACCAAAATGTCTGTTAATATCTTGTTACACAGCAGTGACTGACTACTAGATGCACTTTGTGAGCCTCTATTTTACTCTGTTACCTGAACTGGGCACCTCAAAATGAAGGCAAATAAAAGAACCCAAGACAGAAAGGAAGTAGGCGAATGCCAGAGTTCTGACAGACGGTTACAAACAAGGAATAATGCATCAGGGGAAACTGCATGAGTGAAAACTTGAGAGAACTTTGTGACATGTTTGGCCAGTGTTCCAGTCAGTGTCATCCACAAATAGATAAGGTCTAATTAAGTCTGAGAAATGAGCAGTGGTGGGGCTACTGGCCTCCTTGTGCTCTTCAACTTTCTCATGTAAATGCACAAAAGTTGTCACCTTTGGAAAAGCCCTGGATAACCCTGTCAATGCAAACTCTCTGCATTTACAAAGGTCTGCAGCTGGAAAACAGACAGACAAGGCACGTCATCTCACCCTACAATGACATGCTCTTTGAGAGTGTCTGCACTGCCACAGGATCTAGTCAGACTTGTCTCTGGGGAGATGTCAATAATAAAGAAATAAAGTAAAACAGACAGACAATGAAAAGCTAAGAAAAAACCTAAAGTGGAAAAATCGGTAATGAAGCTATGGTGTGTTCACTACAGTAAATGAGGAAATAAATTGCCGAAAATGCTTATGCAAACAATGTAAAGTTAGCAATTGAGAGTGAATTTTTAAAGTAATTTAAAAATCATAAGTAGAAAAACAGACACAGAGAGAAATGACATTTATAGTATAGTAACATTAATATTCACGAGCCTTCTTAATTCAGGTTACTTAATTTTCATTACAGTATAGTGTAATACAATAAAATCGGTTTAATGACATAGAAAATATCAGCTTAAATTTATTCAACAGTGGAAAGAACGAACACAGTAATTCCCTGACGACTTGGTCTTGCATAATGCAGCTGGGCGATAGTGCAGCCGCTTCAACAATATTTGGGAAGCATCCGCTTGAAGGATTTAAAGGAAAAGCACCAGTCCGAACTTCTGTATTTAAAATGTTGGAAAGTTAAAGCCACAACACTATTACTCTGTTTCTTGGCACCTTCTACTCGATAGACAGATAAACAATCAAAAAATAAATGAATAATAATATATTAAGACAAACAACAAATGCACACCAGATATAGATGTATGTATTAGACATAAAATATACAAATATCTAAGAATGCAAATTTGAGTATTATTTGACAGATCTTCTTGATTTTTACTCAGATAAAAATAAAACCAAATTACAGTTATAGTTGATGGGAATTTAACTAAATGAAATGTCCCTAATATTTCTAAATCCCTACTACCTGCATTCAAACTATGAACCTATCATTATCTGTGCCTTTATAATTCAAAAACTTTTAATTGTTACTTTTAAAATACATTCAGGGTGTTGTGCATATTTGTTAAGGCATTTCAATTTTAGCCATAAAGGCGGCTTATTGCTTGTTACACCAAGAAAAGTAAATATGGCTCAACATTCAGTAAAGATATGGAACCAATGTAGTATACATTTTAAAGCACAGAAGCTTCTATCCATTGCCCTTTTACATGTGATAATCAGGTATTTCATCCTTGTTAAACCAATGCTAAATTCAATCTATTGAAGAAGCTAGAACTGCAACAGTTACAGATCTCTAAATTGATAAAGTTTTTGCATCTTTTGAACTAGTATGATTTAAATGTAATCTTGAAGCAACACAGTGCACTACTTTTTAGAAACCCATTATAACTTTAGCTAAAAGCAACCTACAGTATCCAACTTTCCTCATATTTCCCCTATATCCATTCCTGAGGTGATACTAGTTAGTCTGGACAGCATCTCCAGGCTGTATGAAAAAAGAAAAACCAATTCCCTTAGATTACTACCCCTTGATATTCTAAGGGGCCTTTCAATTAAAATTTCAGATAAGAATTGGAATTCAACAATCTGTAAAATACATTGCAGTTCAATGAATGCCAAACACACCTGTTTCAGAGAACACATACATCATCCAAGGATGTTCTAATCACTAATCATTGATTTACAAACTGCCTGATTATTTTCATTGACTATAATTATTTAGGCAGTTTTAATCAACAGCACTTTTAACACTACAATCACCAAAGCCTATGAAAAAACGTGTAATTCCGGCCCACTTTAATCGCTTCGCACCTCTCCGTCAGCGTCTTTTGTCTTGTAAATGTGTCGATAAGCGCAAGCAGCCTGCTATACCATCCCCACCCACCAACGCCTCAGAACGGGCAAGAAGTTCTCCCAGTTCAAGTTTTGATTATCTGGGAGTGAGCTACCTAGAGTTGTATAGGGGAAATAATTTCATGTGTGTTCCGTGTCTACAACAATCTATGTAAACACATCGTTAAAACAGAAACGTTTTTCATGTTTTAGTAATAAATGACAAAATGTAGACATGAACTGTACAATGTGTGAAAGCTGATGGCCAAATATCAAATAAACACTTTCACAAAAGGTACGAGTGCAATACAGCAGCTTCCATGGTTCATGTCTACATTTTGTCATTTATTACTAAAACATGAAAAACGTTTCTGTTTTAACGATGTGTTTACATAGATTGTTGTAGACATGGAACACACATGAAATTATTTCCCCAATACAACTATAGGTAGCTCACTCTCAGATAATCAAGTTTTGAACTGGGAGAACCTCTTGCCCCTTTCGCGGTGGTGGGGTGATGGTATAGCAGGCTGCTTGCACTTATTGACACATTTACAAGACAAAACATGCTGATGGAGAGATGCGAAGGGATTTAAGATAGGCCGGGTTTATGAGTTTTTTCGTAGGCTTTGGTCATTCTAGTGTTAAAGAAAAAGTGAATGATTGCTTTTCTTGATGTACAGGGGTACTTTGTTCGTTTGGAACAGTTAAACTGATCCAACTTAGCATCATAATTATATTATGCAAAATTTGTTAATTTTTAAGTTCTTTAAGGGCAATGAAAAATCACAGTGTTGTGAGAAATAATCCTGAACACCAGTTAAACCTTGCATGGTAAATATTTCTAAATCATAATAAGTGGCAGATGAAACATACAAAAATTACACAAAAGCCTTAAACATGACCACTAACTAGAGTGCCATTGCAGTAGAGGCTTGTAAGACAGTACAAGACAGAAAGCATTTGTCTAAATGACAGAAATATCCTCATGGGGTGCCAAATTGTGCACTGTAGCATATTAAGCTGACTTTTTTGCAGTTTTGTGCTTTTGTTTAATTTTCCAGTACACATCCTCTGCCTGTTTGTAATTTTTTGTTACTCTTCCTAAAATCACTAGTTAGGTAATGCTCAGAGAACAATGTGTGGGTTTCATAAAATATACGTGAATCTGGAGCCTTCATTTAGTGAGCTAACTGATATAGCCCACTCTGTCATTACAAATGTAAACACCAATGACAAATCTTACAGTATGACCTGGGGAAAAGGTGAATATTTCCCAAAATTAAAAAAGCAGGATGGGGAAAAAAATTCCAATGAGAAACTTAACTGTTATTGTCTATTGCTAAACAAGCTTGTCTCTCCTCTGTGAGTGGTGTGTATTTCTACATTAAATACAAATCACAACCAAAATCAAGAGGACTCCACAAACAAATTTATTGATAATTAAATCTGTTTTCCTTATTTCATGGAGATGGTGAGCAAGATGTTGGAACAGCATTTCAACATTAGGGTTTAAAAATCTCTAAGACTCTAAAAGTTATAAATACCATATTCAAAATTGCACTGCGGCGCTCGTGCAATTTTATTAAAACTCATATGATGTAAAACATGGTTAGGAAATGGGAGCAAACAGGTCTTACCCCTGGATAAGGCACATTACATTAAACTCTGATGATCTCAAGGAACAATGAGAAAGGAATTTTTCAATAAAAATTTCAGAAAAAGGATGTAATTTGACTTTTCTCAAAATACATTCCTGTTCAATAAGTGCATATATGAACAACTAAAACTGTCCATATATGTTATAAATATCACCTAAAATTGTGTACTTTTTGAATGATAAGATCAAGCCTTTGAGCAATGTCATCAAGCGTCTACATTACAAGATCACATGTTTTAGGAATGTCCTACACTCAAACTATTTTGGCCTAAATTTTTTATATGCTTCTTAGACAGCCTTGAATTCACAATCACTTCTAATGCTTTACCAGCAGTATATGGAGTATACCAGATGGAATATCATTGTGCTATGAAAAGCCTGTTGAGATATCCTATACCACACATCTTGCACAAAGGCTTTCATTTGACCTTTCTTAACCTAGTGAGTGACATTTATATTACCTCAAATCCAACAAAATCAAACGCTGCCCACAAGGATCTTATCTGTTTTGTTTTGGTCATTTTTTAACCCAAAATTAAACTTTAAGAATTCCAGTACCTTCTAACTTAAGGAAAGACAATTTACTTACTTTATTGAACAGAACAACATGTTTCAGCTGTGCTAATGCAATTAAAAAGTTTTTTCTAAAAACCAATTAGTATTTTAAGATGACTAATTAAGGGTGAGCTAAAGGAATTTATCACTGGAATACTGGACAAGTGACTGCTAAAAATAGGGCTTTGTAGTCATATGTAGACAATACATTATAAATCAGTCCTTTGAAGCAGTAATAGCATTTGCAACATAAGTAATGTTTGACCACATTTCTAAGTCAAGTTAAAAAAAAGTATAGATTTCTATCAAAAAACACAAAGAACTCTGGGTAATTCCAAACTTTTGAATGATAATGTAAATTCAACCTCCACACAACACAGGTACAAATGCTATGTCTTTACATATTCAAGGATGTTCACCTATGTGTGCATTTAAGGACTTGTTTACATAATTGCCATTTCAGTAATGTTTAACTTTCTGATAGAAAAATTAAATATTAAATAGCATGATTAACAGACAAGACTGACTGACTCTCCCGGAACCATGTT
Source organism: Erpetoichthys calabaricus (assembly GCF_900747795.2). Taxonomy (NCBI): domain Eukaryota; kingdom Metazoa; phylum Chordata; class Cladistia; order Polypteriformes; family Polypteridae; genus Erpetoichthys; species Erpetoichthys calabaricus. Next base: position 143,149,366 of record NC_041396.2, read on the forward strand.
TCCCAAGGATAAAAAGGTTTTGTGGACTCTTTTGGGTGGCTCAGTATGCAACATTGAAAATGTGAAAGACAGATTTATTTCTATGCATAGAGTAGAGATGAACACAGAATTGGCTTCATTCTGGTATTCCTTGATGTATCAGTTGCTGTACACAGTTTCACGTCTTATTTCTCTTTTTCCCCCTTATGCTCTTAGCTGGTCTGGCACGTACTGTGACAAGCTGTCTTCCAGCTAATTAAATTGAGCTTACATAATTGAAATAATGAATCTTAATTTTTTAATCAGGATTTTCAGAAGGTTTATTAGCTACTTTAAATTATGAATCTGATTTTTCACACAGGATTTGGCAGTGCTGATGTGTTTTCTGCAGAAGCCATATCTGGTAAGACACAATGTAGAGTTTGTTTCTCTGGATATTTCAAGCCGCAAGGGACTAGCAAAGTACATACGATTTCAAAGCTGCACCAGCTCATGTATAAGGCCTTTAACAAACACATTCAAATTGATATGGGAAGGAAACATTTGTCTGCAAAACTTTATAAGTCGAGGAGCAGTTTTGGTACCTAATGTACTCGATTTGATTGTACTTTATAAAAAATGTAGGTTGGTTTGGAAAGGGATGTTTCCCCAAAGAGCAACATGCATGTCCTTTTGGTTTGCAGTCTAATAGCAGTTCTAGATGATCAGGACCACCAAACAAATGATAGCAATTGTATTTATAAAGTATGAATGTACATCTTCCATTCATTCTTTCAAACCTACATCCAATCCAATTTTGGGGAATGGGAAGGTAGTGGTTGCCAGCTACCTTGACATTTTCCTGAATCCCAGTCAGTTTATAGTCAAGACTGGAATGGCTAGGGCAATGAGGACACAAATAACATGTTTTGGTGCACATGTGTTCAGTGCATTTTTTTTGCCAAACAATGAAAGCAATGTCTAAATAAATACAGAAACGGCAGTGTCAGTTCCTTGGTATGTAAATAAATAATCCAATAAAAACAATGTTCATGTGGAGGTTAAAATCCTTCAATATATAATCCATTAAATCTGTTAAAATCAAAATTTAAAACAAAGCCAAGATCAGCTACTGTATTTCAAGCCACAAGCCCCAATGTATCCTTCCTTGACCTTGTCACCTCTGCTAACCCATGTGATCTGCTCAGATGACAGAGTCACAGAGGCATGTACAGTAGGTCAGCCCTCTTTGGCCTGTACTCCTACTCCCTTCCTTCAGCATCCAAGCAGACCCCGCAAGACCAGCTTCTTCGTCCCCCACACCATCCCTCAGCATCCGTGGCCCCACACTGGAGTGATCAGCCACTCCAGCTCCAGCTCCAATCCATTGCTCAGCAGGAGTGACCCTACTGTCCTACCCTGGACTAACACTGTGCCACCTAAGGCTTCCTTAATTGCCTTGCCTCCTATCATCTGCACCAGTTCTGACTAAACTTTACATCTTCTTTCACTCTCTCTTTGCCTTCTAATTGATTTCATCCCCCATCTTTCTCTTGATCTAATTTCTATCTCCTCTGTTTTTGCTCTCAGACTGTTTTCATTCTCAGTGAGTGTGGGAGGTATTTTCTGCAAAAAAGAAAATGAAAATTATAAAAGGAAAATTCAATCTCATTTTCAAATACAAACACAGTCGAAGTGAGAAGTATTCTATCGATTGAAGTGGCTCTACAGCTATGAAGTACAAAGAATTTTGGGAAATCGAGGTGCAAAGTCCCTCCCATTGACCCACACTATTTGCATGTTGAGAAAATTAAAATGAAAAGAAAAAATGCTTTTTACTTTTCATTGTTGCAGCTATATTGTGGTTCAGCCTGAAAATGAAATTGCAAATTGAGTTATTTCATTTTAATGTTTATTTTTGCAGCATTCTTGCATGTAGATTTTGAAAATGAAATCACAAATGGGACTATTCCATTTCAAGTCTATGCAGCATTCTTGTGTACAAACTTTGAAAATGAAATTGCAAAAGAGAGATTGCACTTTCATTTTATAATTTTCATTTTCTTTTTTGCAGAAAATACCTCCCATGCAGTGAGTGAAGGTGTACTCAAATGGCCTACGTAGCTTCACTACACTACATTAACTTCTCTTGTGCACATTAAGTGAATTGGCAAATTCCCTCATCAAGACCCCAGTGGCCACATGACTTTATAGTTGCATTTCATTGGGATAAGGGAGAAAAAAATGTAATAATCACAAAAAAAGCCTGTGCAGACATGGTATTTAACATATCACCTCCCTCCACAGAGGCAATACCTAATTTGTAATTCAAACCCAGGGCTCATTATACTATAGGTGCAGCCTCTAAACTTACTTAATTCATGTATGTGAACTGGGGTTAAAAAGTTATTTTTCATTTTTTTTTACATTATGTAAAAACATGCTGCCTTCGTATCTGAATTGCTATGAATACTTGTACCTCATTGTTATTAATTGAAACTAGAATGCATTTGACAAAATTGCATGTTGCAGGCTCCTGCCCAGGGCAGACTTCCATGAGTTCACTTTGTGTCTTCAGCAGACATGCTTGACTTGCTACAAAAGCAGCATGTATTTTGCCGCCCAAAGAAATGTGCAGGAGGTTTGCTTTATTAATTGTGCTTTACTTTCTCAGATATCAATAAAGAAACACCGAGCCGAACAGTGTACTTGGGTGCATATGGTATTAATGGCATTCTAGTTGCCTTTTTATTCTGATGCCATCACATCCTTTATGAGGGTGATTTAACTCTGTAAACATACAACTCTTTAGCAGTCAACACAAAATGAAAGGTATCATTTATTTTTTACTAATAATTTATTTTGGACAAAAAGTAAAGAAAAAAAAATTGGTATTTAAAATTATGAAGCCTTAGATACAAGGGGTGAAATAATTAGCCCTTTGGACCCCTGTGAAAATCAAAATTGTTTAGGAGTACCAAAAAATACATTTTAAAATCATGTTAAGGTATTATAAATCACTTATTGTTCATTACTAAATTTGCTAGAAAATGTCATAGAAGCCGACCCTCATCTCTTTGTCAGGCTGAGCGGGACAAGATGCTTGAGTGGTAGCAGCTTGTCCAGCATCCTTTGAGAAGCCTTGAGACTTCTGAAACAGGGCTGAGACTTTTACGGAAAAAAACTAAGTATGAGCCCCACATAGCCTTTATCTCTTAAAGCAGTAGTAGTGAAACAGTGGATAGCAGAAAATGATGGGAGATTGCTGATAACGTTATAACAGCAATGTTTACACTGCAGAAGAACAATGGTTTACCCATGAAATGTTGAACTTCTTGCTTCCAAGCTTTTAACTAACTAGACCTACAGGACTGGCTTGTGGTGATGTGGCAAGCTGGTTCACAGCACACAACTACCTTAATCTGCATGATGAAATAGCCATTTTAATATTGCGCACACAATATCTAAATCTGTATATTTTATGAAAAGCTGATGTTTAGCATGATGCTGACTACAAGTGCACATTATAGATATCCACATATAATGTGATATGTCTTCTTAAGACATGCATATACTAACAGCTTTCTCCAGAGCAAATTCATTGTATATTCCATAGTATTAGAGTTGCGATTTCAGTGTTTAGCCAAACCTGGAGCACTAATGGGATTTCCTAGATTACTACATTACCGCCTACACAGGTTTGTAAAGAAATGTGACAAGGTGAGAAAATAATTTTGATAAAGCTCATAAGGTCAGGTTTATGGGAACCTTGCAGGATTGTGTATATATATATATATATATATATAAATTAACTCAAAGAGGAAACAGCAGAGAAAACAACAGTATGAACACCAAAAACCCCATAATTTTAGTTATTTAGTCAAGTAGACCCCCAACCTGGCTGTATATAAGACAGCAAGTGATATACAGTAAAGCTAATCAAAGACAGCTGGACAATAAAGGCACTCTGTGCAGCTTTGAAATGTCCAAGTACAGCTGGAGGAATAGCTGATAAACGTAGATATGGAAATGACAGCATAAACCCACTTTTAGTCTGTCATAATAATTGTTTGATCAACACTGACACACTGTATTGCTGCTTGAAGGGAGCAAACAGAACAGTAGCATCTTAGATGTGTGTAGAAGTGTATAAGCTATAACAAAGCTCCTTCCAGTGCATCCACCAATATCAAAATTCACTGTCTGTCACTACTTCTGTATATGGTATATGGCAACTACATACTTTTAGGCCATTTATCAACAGAAACAGCTAAATATATCAATGTCTACTGTACCAAAAGTTCATTCACTCTGTTATTACTCAAAGTGTTACAGAGAAAACACTTAATTCATTTCTGAGTGTTGAAATTGACTCTCTTGTTCATAAAAAAGTAAAATATTATTCCTCATGACAAGTACTAAAGTTAGTTAAGAGGAATCCACACTTCTTATATAATTACACACTATGTGGTGTTTTAGTATGAGTCAAAGTCATCATTATTTTTACCACCAGTTAAACGGCCATTTTCCAGGTTTACCCCGGTTATCTGGTTGCCACCCAAAACTTTTCCTCCCTGTCTGGGGTCCTGGATATTCTTTGTGGTGAGACCCATTCTATTCATATCATCACTTCTAATTATGTCTCCTTTCACCTTCTTCTTGGGGCACCTGTAACTCCAACATTCTTTGCCTTTGGTGCCACATGTCCAAACCACTTTAGGTTTTTATCACTTGCACACCAAGGGCTCTTCTTAACTCACACATGATAATTGGTGAAGGGTAGGACATACACAGAATGAGGGGGTCGGCCTTACTAGTACACTTACACTGGCTACTACTGAACAAGAAACATAATGCCTGACATCAAAAATGCACCAACAGTAATTTTATAGCCTGGGTTGCCATTAGATGTAGAAAGCTAATTTGGAAAGTAAAACATCTCAGAGAACCAAGAGCTTTCTCTGCACATCCTGATTATTACACTTTTTTGAGATAGCACGCATAAACACATACTCTTTACAAAAGCAGTTTCTTTGCAATTGAATTTTCACTGACTTGCTTTATCCTGGAAAGGGATGTTCAAAGCCAAAGGTCCATTTTCTCCTCAAAATTTTCTCTTCTGTTTTTTTTTCTCTTCAGAACAATCCCTTCCTTAAGTGTTTGAAATCTAAATTTTGAAACTACAGTTGCCTTTTTATTCTGATGCCATCACATTCTTTACTACTTTTTCTTCTGGCATGTCATGACAGCCTTTGAACTGTGACTTTTTAGTTCCACTGATCATTTTGAGTTAAGCTTCACACTTTCCCGGTTTTACTTTAAGAACTTCTGGCCCTTCTTGTAAACTTTCTCAACTTTGTGACTCACTTTTAGCTTATCTTCTTCAGATTAACTAACCCATCAGCCACAGAATTACCAAAATATTCATGCAGAGCAGAGAAAGCAGCATCAGTCACCCTTAATCGGCACTCCACAGATCCTGATCATTTTTGTTTTTTTCATTTTTGTTCTGTATTGTACTATTTTCACTATAGTATTATTGTAAGATGAAATGTTCAAATGCACATGAATGAATGTAATGAGTAAAAACATTCAAGGAGATATATGACTGACATACTGATGGACTTAATGACTTCCAAGTACAGTATGTTACCTGGAGTGGAAGTCCCTTCTCGCAACAATTCTTTCAATTATCAGTTTAGTTAATTTCATGACAAACAATACTTTTTTAAATGTTCCCAGTTTGCCTATTTCATTACAATCTTAACATAACCATGGTAAATACAGAAGACACAAGTTCATCACAGGATACATTTACATACACACAGCAATGTAATGAATTATTATTATTATTATTAATATTCACTGGACAGGGTGACTAATTAACCTAACACACATCTTTGGGACATGGGAGGAAATGAGCACCCAGAGAAAAGGAAAACAGAAAAAGGAAGCACTTAACTGAATGATTACTTAGAAGGGGGCACACACACTGTTTAGGCCTACGGCCTTACAGGTCCACAGTCCTGAGTTTAAACTGTCCTTGTGCAAATTCTTAACTAATTCTGCAGATACTCCAGTGTACAAAGTGTAACAAAGACATGCACTTTAGGTTAACTGTCAACGCTAAAGTAGTGCCCATGCGTGGAATCCATAATGGTGCAACATTCAGTTTTGGTGCCTGCCTTGTGCTTGATGCTGCAAGGGAAGGCTTCTCTCCAGACCCAATACTGGACAAAGTGAATTTGAGATTGTTCAGTAAGTTATACAATTGGAAAGCTAGAGAGAGAATAAAACCTGGTTATTTTTTTCTTTCTTCATTTTGTCATCTTTTACCTCAAGATCACCTATATATCATTCCTTCCACTGATGAAAGGAAGTATGGTCTGTTACTGTTTAGTTTTTTCAGAATTACAAATCTCAAAGTGAATCATCAGTTTAAGTGAATAAATTAAATTGATGAATGGATGGATGAATGAATTGATTCCTTACAGTAACATGATTTGGCTTCCACTTACACGGTATTTATAATGTAATTGATTACATGCCATTGTGGTGTTTCTAAGCTAAATATTCAAGGCTCTATATAGAGCAGATGTTATGAATTCAAAAAAAGACTACTAATGAAACATTCTTGGCAAAAGAAAAAGGCATGAAACCCATTGCATCAGTATCCAAAAGGGCTATGCTTTCTCAGACTAAAGAAATCCAAGAAATTAAGTGCTGCTCAAGTATCTCAAAAAAGTATATGACATAAATACCCTGTAAATACAAGCTTTTCTTTATCCAAACTACTATTGAACATTAATCTTACAATTACTTCTCTGATGGACACTGACTGAGCTAATCTGTAGCAATCTTTTCAAATTACTGAGTTGAATGCTGTTCTCCCTTTGTCTTTAATGTTTTTGCGGCTAATGGCCAAAGAGTTCCTAAAGTAACCACAACCTTTAATGTCAACGGTTTTCATACAGAAAACTCAAATTCAAAACTATCAAGTCATCCCTGTGTTTCTGAGCAGCGTGTTAGGGGAGACTGATTAAAATTGCTTCTGATGTAAGATACCAAGAGGATTGCTAATAATCAAAGTAATAAATGAAAGGAGGGCTACAGGAAAGAACACGCTACACAGGATTTGTAATTTACAATATCTCTTGTTAACAACATAATTTTCTCCCAGCGGCTCGATTAGTATATTTTATGTTATTATCGTCTTCGAGCACAGCAAAATGGCAACAATTATAGCGCAAGCCTCATTTCCAGGTAGTAAGTAGTTTTGACCACAATCGTGCAAGGTAAAGGAAAAAGGACATCCATTTGCCAGCACTTTTAATCTATACTATGCGGCTTCTTATAACCTTTTCTTTTCTCTGCATAATTGCATTAATGTAAAGAGAATTTTTCAGATTGCTCAGCAAGAAACAGTTTTCTGCACATTCTGAGACCTTTTCTTACCAGCTGCCTTTAGATTTTAAAGCATCTATATTACACGCTTCCATTTTACACGTTAATTTTCCACACAGTCAGGACATATTTATTTATGTTTAACAGAATACAGTGAAATTATTTATTTTGCAATTTAGACTTCAGTGCTTTCTATGTAGTTTTAGTGTACACTATTATAAAACAGCAATTTTTCCCTGGGATCAATGCCATTTGTGTGTGTACATTTGTTCATCTCTACATCCATCTATACATATCTCTTTAATCTCTACTGCATATCAAGGATATTTAAATCTTCTACCTGGGGAGCCCACTGCTAGCCAAAAACAGCAATTCATCTTGAAAGAACAACTGTTTGTTTACTCTCTAAAACATCACAAAAAAGCCATTAAAAACTGCTTTCCAGAGGCGTTCACATAGGGCTGTCAAATATATTAATTGCATAACATAGAGTTGCTCAGCAATGGCAGAAATATGAAATGATATTTGAGACAGGACTTAAAACTGAACAAATGGTCCATTAGATTGGGGGTGTGGGTATCAAATATTTCTCATTAATAAACACAAAATGAAAAAGACAGTTGTCTCACTTAGTTAATTATCGCTATAAGCATGATTCCACTTAACCCAAATACATACTTTAGCAAAGCATTCAGTGCTAATTGATATGTTCACTTTTAAGAAAGGTGGGTGGCAATAACAAAGTAGTTAAAGAAATTACAAAAACAAAAAATGTAAAGGCTTATTCAGCCAACTACTTAAAACATCATCGATGAATAAAAATAAAATATAAGCTGCTTTATGTAAAATGAGCCCCCGCTGCAACTGCTAAATGACTAACTGGAGTGCTCTGCGTGCAACCTGTGTTAAACAGACATCTTAATGCTTGTACAGAACACTTTTATATTAGAATAAATGCTGTCCTGCCAGTAGATTACATATTCTAAGAAAAACCCATGGCATGTTAGGGCAAGAATTTCAAGTTTCAAACAGATTAACTATGCAGTTTTAAAATATGCTGCACAAGCTTTTTTGTAGCTCATCCTTTACAGATTTAAAGTCATATCTTGAAGGTGCAGACATGTTACTGTATATGGAATCCAGTGAATTCACAAAAGGATAGGGATATAAAATATTACTACAGCTACAAGTCCAGTAAACCACTGAACCAGCAGCAGTAAACTTATCAATACTCATCAAATGCCTGCAGATCACAGACATACTGTAGCTCTAAAGCAGTAAAGTGTCAACTGTCCTAAATTGAAATGGCATACATGTGACACTCTTTGTGACTATTCATTGAAACTCAAACTCCAGACCCACAATAGAGATGTGCTCAGAGGTTTTCATTTCTTCTTAATGGGGGTAAACTGAATATCTGGCAAAGCATTTTTACTTACTCTTTCATATACTGTAGTTTACTTTTTTGTTATACTTATTCAGTAGATTTTTTATTTTTCTTTCCTCATGCAATACATTATGAAACATTGTAGCAGTGCTACTATAAGTTTAAACTGCATCACCCAGCAGTCCCTGCAGAGGCTCTCATTGGTCTTCTGTCTGGGGTGCAGGGGCTGTTGGGGTCAAAGGTGGTCAGAGTGGCTCTTAAAAAGAGGGCCGGTGTCCAAAGAAAGAGGGGTGTTTTTTTTTTTTTGTATTCTGTGTTCCGTGTACCTGTCTGGCTACCTTCTGTTGGTTAATCGTATTTAGTCGTTCTGTCCTGGATTGTTTCGTTGTTGGGGTCTGGATTGTCTTCTGTCTATCTGTGTGCTGAGGACTGCTAGTGGATTCATGATCTTCCCGCAAGAAAAGGAGCACTCCTGAACCATCCACTCATCTTCACGGACTAACGGCAGGACTGTCTTTTCATTCCCTTTCAACATACAGATCTCTAGACTTACTATCTTCATCATTCATTACATCCGGTGCTGTTTTCCATGGACTTTGCTGAGGGGGTTGATTGTGTTTGTGTGTTTAATGTAATATCGCCATAGGGGTACAGGGGTGGTTTTGTTGTTTTCATTTAATTTCATTATATTCTTTAATTGTTGTTTGATTCCAGTGTGCATTATTTTGTCTCTGTTTGTGAGTGTGTGCGGGTCGGCCAAGGCTGGGAGCGTCCCTGGGATCTCCTCTATAAAAATAAATAAATCACCGTCTTCTTGACGGTGTGAATCTTAGTGGCACCAGACCGCTACAACATAATAACTGTTTGGAAACTGCTTGAAAACAGATTTATGTTGTGATAAATGTTTTTAGCAAAGCCCAGGTTTAGCCATGTCAGGTAGCTACGCCTTGCCATTTGGTGGATGCTTTTGAACAATTAAATGTGAAAGAGAAAAAGCTGGGGAATGAGTGCATTAGCGTTTACAGCATCCATTATCAGTTAATAGTATCAGTGCTGTGTTCCATTGTTAAAATAACACATAATCATGATTGCATAAGGACTATTCACATATAAAACATAACACTTTCAAATCCACTAATTCTAATTCAGCCCCAGTAGTACTGGGCACACGATGGAAGACAGTCCTAGAAGGTCCAACTCACACTCACAAATACACACCAATACACCTCTCAAACTCATTGTTGTGGATGTGGGTGAAGAGCCGAGTATGAAGTGGAAAACCCACACAGACAGGAGAAAGAGGGAAATTCAACACAGACAAAATTCAAACCTGGGATGTCGAATTCATAAAGCAGCAGTGCCAAACACTGAGCCACTATGTCGCCCATATGTAAAAATGACATATGCACAAAGTCAAAAAAAAAAAAAAAAAAGAATGGTGAAAGTAAGCGGAACAAAATTCGAGATATCAGTGAATTCTGCACAAATATAAGCATCAGAACTAAATTAAGAAAAAAAAATTTCCATATAAAAACACATCCCTTTTGACCCCTTTCAGAAATCATAAGCTAAATGAAGCTTTTAAAATGCAAATCATTGTGGGTTTCCTTTAAAAGTCAGATCAAACATCCTGAATTTCTTATTTAAAATGTGCTGGCAAGTTATTGCCATAATTATCGTTACATTCCCCATACATTTCATTTTCCTGCCAAAATCTTTATCTGAAACAGTAAAACCAAAGATTTTGCTTTTGATGCAATTCAGACTGAGAACCTGGCTACCATGTTAATCTGATCTGTGACCATATGAACACTTGAGCAGACTCAACTTCTTTGGTTCCAAGCAACCTTCTTCGCAAAAGCATCCCAGTCAATTTTCAGCATCCTGCTGAATTCTTCCTATAGTAATTATACTGTATACTCAGTATATCCTCCACTTCACCTACAGTTTAAAGAAAAAAAATCTGTTTCTTAACTGCTTCCTACATCAACTTGGTATGGTGTTCATTTTATAAAGTACACTATACAAAAAAGACAGATTGACTTCTAATGCTGGCTTTTTAAAAGCCACTGAGCTTGATGTCTTTTCTGACTTACCTGCACTCTGTTCACTGGATCCCTCTTTATCCATTTGATCACAGTTTCATATACAAGCTCCTCTGCTTTGGTGTTCAGACTGTCATTAGACATATAGCTGATGAAATCGTCTTTGGAAATATTCAGAATTTCCTCCTGCCCTGCCACTTCAGGAAAATTCTGGAGAGCAAATGCTTTGGCCATATTGTGAAGTTCAGTGCACTGCATTGCTTCAGCCATGGCCAACACTCCGAGACAATTACTGGCTGTCAGCTGTTTCTCTGAAAAGAAGGAAAAGAGAGTTCAGTGAAAAAAAATGGCAAAGTTTGGTAATACTGGAATCGCTCCAAATTGCCATTTGCTAGAGAAAGCAAATGCTGGCATTTTGTAGTTATTTACAGAAAAGAAAATCAGTTACTCCCTGATGAACTGCTTAGTTTTGGACAGACTTCCATGTTAAGTCAGTACTTGTGTCATATGCAAAATAAACATGGGTGCAACTGCACGGAGACTGGTAAAATGCATTTTGACATTCATGGCAGTGTTGGTTTAAGTAAAAAAACAGTGCACTCAGGCTCAGGCTGTAGTTTGGTCGAGCAGGCCTGGGGTATTAATGAGGTAACTGGTGGAGCCCACATTCATGTGCAGATGCATGTGGTTCAGCCAGTTTCCTTATTAGCACTCTGGGGTTCATAATTAAGGCACCTGGGCCCCTTGAAGTATAAAAGGGCCTGAGTAGGAAGACGGAAGGTTAAGAGTGAAAGATTGAAGAGAGTTCAGGGCTTAAAGGGAAAAAACAAAAAACAAAAGAAGAAACACGATCATGGTAGAGCTGGTGCGGCAGCATCTCAGACCTTGAGATCATGTATAGATGTTCCCCTGTAGATTAATTTAATTAAGGTAAAGCCATGATATAAAGAAACTATAAAAACTGAATATGTCACCAGGTGAGAAGTCATTATTATAACCGGGCTGAAGGTTGAAATTTTTAACTGTTTCAGAAGCTTTTTTTTCTGCACATCCTCTCTATGATATACACTACCATTGATGACTTTCAGCCAACAAATTTTTCAGCAGATGTGTGTCAAGAAACGTTACTGGGGCTCTATCATACTGTACATATAGCAATACGACTTTATATTGCTTTACTGTGACTGCTCCCTTATCTTTAGCCAAGTCATAGGTTTTCTTCTTTTTTAAAATTCTTTTGTGCATTGGATGGGGGATGTTGTTGTTGTTTAAATTTTACGAACTCCTGGAGGGAAAAAAAAAAAAAAAAAAAAAAAACATGTGACAATAAAGTTAATTTGTTCATCCATAGGTTCTATCTATGCCACAACATATTTGAGAAACCAAATTATTTTGGAATATAAACTCAGCTACAGTAAGTTACCTAAGGTTTCTGAACTGAAGTGACACAAAATTCTAAGACTGTTCTGGTGTATTTCAACTTGCATTTTTTAACTGTAGATAAAGAACATAAAATCATCCATCCATAAAAGTAAGCTACCAATAGTAAATAACTGCCTCCTTGCTGCATAATGTTACCCTTGAAACAAAATGGACCATATCTCTACTTGAGCTTTATCTGATTTTATTAATTTTAATCAAACTAGCTAATGCCAGCATTTGCACCATTAGACCTGCTTCTTGTCCCTGGTAAGGAGGATACCACTACATGATGCTTTTAATATTAACTAATTCCCAAACCATTTAATAAGATGACTTTTTTCAGCTCTGTTAGGACAATATACCAACCCGTGGTCTTCACATTTATATGAAATTTTGTGTTGTTACATACTCAAGAACTTGTGCTACACTTACTGTATATTCTTTTATTGTTAATTAGAACAAAAAGGGAGGAAATGAAGACAAAAATGAACTGAAATGTTCTTTTCATAGAACAAAATTCATAGTCTACAGCAGCTTGTAAAAACATTTGCCATTAATAAACTGCTCTATAAAAATTTTGAAAAACCAAATAGATGATATTCCTAAAAAGAAACAGACATCTGTGACCATACCTCTGAAAGTTTCATAAGCCCACTTGTAAAGCCTCCAGTGATGACAAAAGACAGCTAGAGATATATTACATCATTGCATAGCATTCTTTGTAATTTGTACTTTTAGCTGTGTCACATTGTTTCAGGTAATTTCCAACATAGTAAGTGGTCACCATGAAACAAATAAAACCATTAAACAGAAATTATGCACTGCTTCATTTTGAATGTATGACACATATAAATCAAACCACAGACTAAGATTCATTTTCTGTCAGGCTTAGGCTAATTCTTTTATTAACTGTATGTGAGTCAAGTCAAGTTGGGGAGCATGCACTGGTGCAGTACGTTGCTGCACCCACTACACGATGAAACAACTCGGGATCCCGGTTTGCAACCCCCCAGGCAGACACACGGTCCAGTCCCACCCTCCAGAAATGACCCTGACTAATTCATTGGGGCCAACTAAAACTCAAGTGTATATTTATTCTAATTAGTAATAAACACAATTTGAATTTGGAAGTAGTCCTTTCATTTCTACAAAAATTTTTTTGAAATATGTTAATGTTACGGAACTAAAATATTCAAAACTGCATCAGGAAACTAAAGTACTCTAGAAAGTAGCAGTGGAGATTTTATTTTATTTAAATGACACAATTATATTGATATTCAATGAAAGGTATTGATTATTAGTTTTTTCTTAGTCTTTAGTATCTCTTGCTTAATCACAAAAAAACTGTTTAAGCTACATAATTTGTATGAAAACATGCTATTTAAATAAATGTTGTTGTTTTAAAAAAATCACAATCATTCAAACAGTTCTTCTCTGACATTTAAAAGATAAAGTACTATATCCCAAGCTACACCAATATAGTTGCTTTAAATTCTAAAAAAATATATTAATCATGTCTTCCTGAAAGTAAACAGCTAGAACAACTGTCCCTTTTTAATTTTTCAGAAATAGGTGTAATGCATACAATGAAAATTTGTTTCACTTTACTAAGAAGGGTTTATCACAGCCTTGGGGATTTTATTCACAGAAGAGGATTTCATTCCTGAATTATAAAAGGCAATCCATATCTGGATTTTTCTCAAACAGTAAGGGCAGGAATGAAGTTCATTCCAGTTTATCAGCAGGTAACAACTAACAAGAATGAGAAATCCCTGAGTGAGAGAAGGAGAGTCAGGGTGTAAAAGGGAGTGTTTTGCTAAGATGACAAGATACCCTACATATATTTAAGAACACTGGCACTAAATTAGGAAACACTAGAATGCCCTCAGGTATTCAGTTTAATCGATTATATTCTTTTTAATTTTGCTTTAATCCAGGAGTTTTCAAACATGATTTTTAGTCTGATGTTTACTGGTCAACAAGCATTTTGCTACTGGGATTCTTTCATCTGGACTTTAACAAATTTCACTTGCTGACACCAAATCTGAAAACCATTTTTGTCCAGCACGTCCCATTTTTTAGTTATGATATTCCAGGGTCTTGGAACAACTAGGATGACTGGACAGTAAAGGCGATGTGTTTCAGCATTTAAAAAATAAGTTTGGTCTCAAGAAAAGTGAAGCCAAAATTAAGGAAGGTGTTTTTGTTGGCCCTGAAATACGTGAACTGATGCTTGATGATGAGTTCAAAAGGAAACTGAAGCCAACTGAATCAGCACCCTCATTCGTGCAGGTTGTCCAGAATTTTCTTGACAGTCACAGAGCAGAGAATTATACTGAGCTTGTGGAGAATATGCTGAGAGTATATTAGCTTATGGGAGCCAGAATGTCACTGAAGACGCATTTTTTACATTCTCATCTCGACTTTTTTCCGCCAAATCTAAGCGATGTCAGAGATGAGCATGGGGAAAGATTTCATCAAGATGATGGAAAACTGATCTCGGGAAAAATTCACTCCTAGAATGATGGGTGACTACTGTTGGTTCTTGCAAAGAGAGACGGATGTGCAGTACAAGCGCAAAAGCGAGTGCCTCAAACATTTTTGGGCATGCTGACCTCACTTTTATATTGAGGTAAATTGACATAAACATGTTTTAAAGTGTCTCTGGTGTCGTCTTCTGGTTTGTTTTCAGAATAAACACATCAAAACAATTTTGGTGGAACAAAGTCCAAACTCCAGATATCGTGTTGATATATTATATTGATATTCAAAAGTGTCAAAACGTCAATAATGTGTATTTCAAAAACCTGATGTGTCAGCTTAATTCCGATTGCATATATGAAATCAGTGTAAAAAACTTAATGAAGAGCTGCTCTGAAGTTCCCAGAAGCAAACAAAAAATATTTTTTTGTAGACCAGTGTAATCCAATATTACTAATAAGCATTTTAGTGGGTCTGATGTAGCTGCATCCTTTCAGGATTCAGTGTTGTTGTCTTGGGTATATGCACTGCTTGTTTGTTAACTTTCATTATTAGGATGCAATTAGGGGAGCAAGCTACACAGAAAAAAGATTCACATACATTTCTAATAAATACATATATATTTCTAAATGTATTAGAATTTAAAAATAACAACGATATGCTTTTCTAAATGCAGAATAAAAGCTGACAAATGAGATGAATTAGATGTAAAATGGCTCTGTGACTGTCAATCTGATTAGTAGAAAACCCCAGCATTAATCTGTATGTGCTAGGAGGGATCCTGAGCTCCTTCTACCTTCTAAAATGTAAAAACATTGCAAAGCAAACAAATATTAAGCATAAGAGCTTAATGTGGACCATTATGGAAAAGAAGATTTAGAATTACAGGTGCAAAATGCTACTTAGAGACATTTCGTTTTGTAAATTACAGACCTGAAAAGGGACCTTCTCTGATGAAATTTTAAGTTTCTCTTTACTGAGAAAGCTGCTATAACAACTGATAACAGTCTCCCTGAATGAAAGCCTCTTGGAGATGTTTTGGACATGTCTTAAGTGTTCTGTCTAGACAAGGAATGAGAGCTTTCAAACCATGACAATGTGGTTGTTATTGATTAGAAAAAGACTTGCCTGCATATAACGTCTCAAGGCCACTATGTTAGCATTAAAAATAAATTATACAGAGTCTAGATATTACAAAATGTATCAGTAGCAGAAACTCATCTACAATATCTAAATCTTTTTCAAAAATATTTGAAACAAAAAAGAAAAACATTGCTTTTGAATCAAAATCTATAGGACAATATTGCTATTTTACAATAAACAAATTGACTCTCAGCAGAATTTTATTTTCTTTATGTACTGTTAAATATATAAAGAGTAACGATACGTAAGCTTTAAAAAAGAAGTCTAAAACCAAATGTGTAATAGGGTGAATAAATGTAAACAATTAAAAATGGCATGCACATGAAAAATGTATATTTTTTCCTTGCTGTCACACTTGTATATAACTAGTAAAAAACGCTAATACCCTTTTCATCGATCCATTTCCTACATTAGCATAATCCTTCTCAGGGTCACATACAGCTGAAGTAAATGCTGGTGGCACAGGATACCAAATAGGAGTTAATGCAGAACAGGGAATCCATTTATCACAGGACAAATTTGTGTGCACACCCACACTCGTTCAAATACTGGAGTCCCCATACTCAAATGAACTGGCATGTTTTCGGGAATGAAGACCAAATATCAAGAGTAAAACCCTAAGTTCATGGGAAGAGTATGTCAAATTGACACAGACAGTAGGCAAGCCCTGATGTATTATTCAACACTCTCAGACCTAAGGCCAGGTTTATACTTCACGCAACGCAATGCAGTCTCCAGCGGACGTTACTACTACGTAAGCGTTGTACTGTTCATACTTGTGCGCGTACTTTACATTAATCTGGAAGATTCCACCAGGTGGCAGTGCGAGATATCATTATGGTGAAAACAGGTTTGGCTTCCCTGTGTTATGAATTGCCTGAAACACCCATTAAATTCTGAGGACACCTTGACACAATATCTCTGAAAAGGATGTTTAATGATAAAATTCATCAGTCCAGGAATGTGCCCATTCCTGCAAGCATTGGGCTTGAGACAGAAACAATCCCTGGATGGGGCATCAGCTAATCACAAGGTCAACGCAAGCGCGCGCACACACACACACACACACACACACACACACACACACACACACACACACACGCACACACACACACACTAGAGTCATTTTAGTGTCACCAATTCCCAAAACCTTCATGTCTCTGGAAGGAAACCGGAGCACACTTTGGAAACCCACCAGGAAAACATGCAAACTCCAGGCAGGGAACACAAGGGATGTGACTCCCTGTGAGGCAGACTGTGTACTCATTATTTAAATGAAGTTAACGACTTATCTGTAAAATGTAACATACGTACTTTAATGCTTTTCATCATGACAGTGATATCAAGTATAAATCTAAGAATTCTAAATGTGCAGAGTCTGATTAATATCATAAATGTAATGTGTTCTGTGTGGTGATTGCTGCTGTCAGTTCAGGAGGAAGCCCCAGAAACACGTAGTGACTAACAACTAGGTCAGTTTTAAGATGATGTTTACAAGTAAACTACAAGGTTTAAAGTGGATATTTCGAGATTAATGCAAAATATCCAATTTAATCACAAAATCCACCTTTTCACCATGTCCTTAATTTTTTTCTCTGTGGACCAAATACGCTGCCGTACATTCTGATGCTGTTGTGAAGGTGCAAAAAAAAAAAAAAAAAAAAAGACAGCACAGAAGAGGTTATGTGAGACCTTCAAAATGTGTGAATATGCGACGCTTAAATATAAAAGCACCACGAATGCATTTGTATGTCGGCATTTTGCTTCACCACATCAAACCATTCATCAAATATAGAAGCATGCACATCGATCCCGGAGAATCCTCAAAGAGGCTTTCTGTCACATAGATATAGTACTAAGGTGTTGTACAGTGTTAGCCATTACCATTATGAATGTAGTAAGAAATCAAGACAAATGACACATTTTATTGGCTAACTAAAAAGATTATAATATGCAAGCTTTCGAGGCAACTCAGGCCCCTTCTTCAGGCAAGATGTAATACAGAAACTGGAGTTCCCTGTGTTTATATACACACTAGGACAACAAACAACATTTGAAAACCTGTAAGTGAGACATCTTAAATGTAAAAAAAATAATAGACTCCTTCAGGCTAGGGTTCATTTAACAAGAGAGAAGAACAATGTATGGTCAAGATCTTTGGATAAGATAACTGTCCAACAAAGTCTTTTGAAGTTTCTGATGAGTTTTTCAATACAATGTGGATCTGTAGTCAGGTTGGCTGTGTCAGTCCGAGAGATGCAAACAGTCCTCATATCTGGCCATAAAACTCTTTTCTCTATTCAAACCATATTGTAATGTATTAAATTTTAGCATGAGTTTAACTTCCCATGGTAGCGCTGCTGCCTCGCAGTTAGGAGACCCGGGTTCACTTCCTGGGTCCTCCCTGCGTGGAGTTTGCATGTTCTCCCCGTGTCTGCATGGGTTTCCTCCGGGTACTCCGGTTTCCTCCCACAGTCCAAAGACATGCAGGTTAGGTGGATTGGTGATTCTAAATTGGCCCTAGTGTGTGCTTGGTGTGTGGGTGTGTGTGTGTGTCCTGAGGTGGGTTGGCACCCTGCCCGGGATTGGTTCCCTGCCTTGTGCCCTGTGTTGGCTGGGATTGTCTCCAGCAGACCCCCGTGACCCTGTGTTCGGATTCAGCGGGTTGGAAAATGGATGGATGGATGGATTAACTTCCCATTCTTTTCTCTCTTGCTGTGTTCTGAAGTTGCCCAGAAACACTGACTTTAAAGGCCCTCTCACAGTGTCCATGGCTGTTGAAGTGGGCTGCTACGGAGTTTTATAGTCTCTTGTAGTTAGGGACATAGAAGATGCCACCAAAACAAGAAACATGTTAGTGCTTATTCCTCACTGTGCTGTTTGGCATATTAAGACACATTTCACCATTGAAGGTGAAGTTATTTTAGTAGGTCACATTGCATAGCCTATTTACTGATGCTTTATAAGTACAATTAAAAGCAAAAGAAGCCTTTATTAAGGTCTTATTACAAAAAGAGTGTATGACTAATAGATAGATTTTTACAGTACCTAAATTAAAGCATTAACCAATTGTTATATGCATCAAGCAGAATTTTTCTGCATCACAATGTATCTGTCCCAGCCATGACATATTCTGGCCAACCCTCTTCATTGCACATGCTACTTATTTTACTTTTCCTCTGCTTAAACTTTTTTTTTGTAAAGCAAAGGCTAAATTAGTTTTACAAAATGTTTAAAAATGGAGACATCAAAACTAGCTACACCAAACCCAAACACATCTCCTGTTTAGAAACACTGTGATTTCCATGTTAATTAGGTCTATAGCGGGCAAAGATGCATCACAAATCTACTGTATCCTGAAATGAAAACCAGAAAACCAAGTTACATATTACATCATTATACCCCTAATATATACATACTGTCACGCACTTGTGAGTAGGAGGACGTTGAATAGACTAAACGAAGGTAATTCCTCACCAGGCCAGGGGGTGGCGGGGTGCACTAAACCTTCTCCTGTTATCCCTGCAGACCAGCCGCGGGAAAACCTGTCTGACTCAACCTTGATGACGTCACTACCAATTCCGGTGCCCAGGCTGACATCACTACCAGTTCCAGCACCCAGGCTAATGTCACTACCAGTTCCGACGCCCAGGCTGACGTCACTACCAGTTCCGACGCCCAGGCTGACATCACTACCAGTTCCGACACCCAGGCTGACGTCACTATCAGTTCCGGCGCCCAGGCTGATGTCACTACTAGTTCCGGAGCCTACGATGATGCCAGAAGAAGGTTGCTTCCGGTTCCCCTACGTCACCTCTGGTTTTATCAGTTAAAACCGCCATCTTTCCAAACCTCAAACAGTTCATGTCTGGACTCCAACAGTGACACTTCTGTCTAAAACCAAACCCATTTAGCCAGGGATAACATACGGGTGGCTGCCCCAAACCTTTTTAAGTGTGTCGAGTCTGATCTTTTCACAACACACATGGTGTAAGAAAAGCACTTTACTTTCAGGTAAGTGCCATGTTCACAGAATTGTAGCACAGAAATACAATTAAAATTATAAGAAAGAGAAATAAAGTTTGTGTTTCCAAATGTCTCCTTATTTCACAATAACTAATCCTATTTGATTTTTGTAGTTCTTTCAGCAAAAGAAAAAAAAAGTTATATTAGCTCTCTATTGTTTTCACTGTAATGGTTATAATATTAAATGCAGACTGACTGTCTTATTTTGGCAAAACAATGGTTTAAGGAGTAGGAATAACTGAACTGCGGACTATAAAAAATTAACTTAAAATGCAGTATCTGATCTTATGTAAGAAAAATATTATATAAATACTTCTACTGCAATAATGTGTCTTCAGATGTTGCTGCTTTATAACCAGTGAAGGACTGTTCCTGTCCTATTTAATATTCATATAGCTTTTGGCACAGTACAGTATGTAGAGCACAGAGGTAAATTCACTTAAATGCAAATAACATTGTTTGCTGGATTAAATGATTTCAGTATTGGCAGATAATCATGTGAATACAGGCAGATGCACAGTAAGAATATTTGTTCTAATATGTACAAGTATCTGTCTGAATGTATGGGATTCACATACAGTATCTTTGCCTTTTGGGTGCTATTTCTTTACAGCAAATGGGCTAGGACTGTTTCAGACCATTAAGATGTGAGAATTTAAATATGACTGGAAATGATTAATTATAGAACATCTTTCATTCCCTTAAGCAAATAACAGCTGGGGTTGTTTGAATTGCAGACAGCTGAGATTTTTAATGTACAGAGCCTATGGAACGTTTACACACTCTTTCAGGATTTTGTTGCCTAACAGACAAAAAATTAAGATACATTAAACTAGATTTATTAACCCATACTTATTTCATTCTGAAGTAAAAAAACAAATGAACAAAAATTAGAAACAAATGAAAAAGTAGAAAAATATTTTGGAAAGTCTACACCCTCCACCCTTCAAGGAAGAGTATTTGCAGGTTATCTCTGGCATAACCAATTGCCTTCCCAGGCATACAAACTAACTGGCCTCCACTTATATTGGACTGTGCTGACTCTGATTAATTCAGAAATCAAATCAGTTGCTCCTGAATAACTGCTCTGATGTGTAGTGCATCTCAAATAAGCAGTCAACTAAAGGCACCAAGCTGCTTTCAACACAGCTCAAGCAGACGTTCCAGAAAGGCAACAAGTCTTAAACAACTTTAAATACAACATCGCTTTGAAAACAGTCAAAACATTTACTATCAACTGGAAAGTGTATAGAATCAGTATAATAAATCAAGATGTCTCTTCCATATAGATATACAAATTCAAAATATATACACATGATGAAAAAAGATTTTTTCTCACTTACCTAAGAAAGACACACAGACTTTGCAGAAGGTGTTGAACTGAAACTTGTTGGCAGCCTCCAGCAGAGTTTTGGCGTTAGCAGAGTCGATGATCAGGGAGCCTGTATAGACAAACTCCAGCAGGAGCTCCAGGACCTCGGCGCTGATGTTTTCCATGGACAGCTCCAGCTTCTCACCATTTCTGCTCTCACTAGAGGACCTATCAACAGTAGACAAAACCTTAAGTGGGAAAATTGTTCAGTTACTATTTTCATTTTTATATATGAAATTGTTCAAATAAAATATTTCAGATAAAAGGAAGAAAATCTAAGGGGACATTCCATTTTGACTTCATAATGGGAGATTCAGAGGTCTCTTCTTTCTATTTTTTCTCTGTCATTTTTTTTAACTCGCTCTGATCAGATCTGGAAAAGAAGGTCTTTTGAAAGACAGCATATAAAACATCAGCTTACTGGCATGCAAATAAACGGAAAAAAAAATAAACTAATAGAAGCAAACTTTTGCAAATGATAATGAATGAGCTAGCATTAATGGACAGAAAAATGAGAGATTAGCTTCAGAAAGAGGGAATGCAATACCATTTGAGGCTATTAGATTTGGTCAGCAGAAATCTGCTATGCCAAGGGGAAAAATCAAGCATTATCTTTTGAAAATTGCTTTAAAATATTGCCGCATTACAGCTGATTACATTTTCATTTTGCAGATCAACTCGGCCCATTGGGAGCTTTTCTTACTGTATAATCTTTATACAAGCATAACATTTGCAGTTTAAAGCATTCTGCTCTTAAGACATTACATGTAAGAAGCAGGTTTTTGGCACAACGATCATTTTGTGAAACTACAGTTTACTAAAATGCAGTCAATTTACTTAATAATTAGCCTGGTTTCATTTCAGAGTAATAGAGGGACATGTGTAGGCGTTAGAGTAATGCTCTAGGTTATGGTTAGGTTATTCATGACTTGTCTTCCAAACTAACTGCTCTCAAGACATTTCATATTTAAGGACACATCACATTTTTCTGTTGATTGTTTTATTGTGTAGTTAAGACTAACTTCACATAATTTGTGCTATGTTAAAATCTTCATAAACTATTTCATGCAAATACAGTTAGATATTGTACTTACTGGTGATCCTGCAATTATGAATTAGTATTTTTTACTACAGTCATTAAACTAAAAACATTTTGCTTTCTATAATAGTGTTTCATGATTGTACAGTTTTCACAAATTTGTGAAATCGCAGTGGGTCAGCTACAAACTGCAACTCCTCAGATTTGTTCCACTGGGAACCTATGTGGATGCTTGTATTATTAACAACCAATTTCTCTTTCAGACTTGAAGTTCTGCAGTGAACAGACCTGAAGGTTATTTTCAAAATTGTGGAAAATAAATTAATATCACATTAAGGGCTGTATAGGAAAGGAGTGGCCGGTAAAGCTGCCTCATATATCCAAAAAACTGGGTTCAAATTCTTGATGAAACACTCTTTCCACAGACCTAAAGTTATATTCAAATCTTGTGTTCTTTTTCACAGAGTATGATGGTTTTAAATTCATATAATTAAGATGTGTGTTGTAGGTTAAATGGTAA